>NC_080540.1:300644023-300714023 GCF_028640845.1 Ahaetulla prasina | reverse complement strand
AGAGAGAGAGAAAGAAAGAAAGAAAGAAAGAAAGAAAGAAAGAAAGAAAGAAAGAAAGAAAGAAAGAGGGAAGGAAAAGGAGAGGAAGGAAAGACTACAAACCTCGCACTAGATGCAGCTTCAGAGGATAATCCAGGGCTAGAAGGGACCTTGAGGTCATCTAGTCCAACCCTGCTCCAGCAGGACATTGTTAGTGAGTTTCTGTCTTTTGATCCCCCAGTCACATAGCCACACCCACCCAGTCACATGAACCCCCCCAAGCCACGCCCATAGAGATGATAGGAAAGAAATTTAGATTTTACCACTGGTTTATTCCGTTGTTGGAAATTCTAGTAAAAAAAAGGGACTGGGTGCTCGAGATGTTTGAGTTGCTGGGCGATAGACGTAGCTCTTGATTTGCAACCAGCTGTTTAGTGGCCATTCGAAGCAGGGATGAAATGCTACCGGATAGGACCGGATCGCGCGATCGTGGCCGGTAGTTCGGTGATCTGGTAGCGATGGCAGAGCAAAGCTCCGCCCACCCGCCCGGGGGTCATTATTTCCTGGTTTTCACCAGGAAGTAATGTGTTTTTTTACCTTCTGCACATGCGACGAGTGGACTTCCGAGCCGGTAAGGAAGGTAAGTAGATTTCACCCCTGGTTCGAAGATACCTCGACTTACAACAGTTGGTTTAGTGACTGTGCAAATTTACAACGGCACTGAAAGGAGTGACTTCGGATCATTTTGCACTCTCTCTCTCTCTCTCTCTCTCTCTCTGTGTCTCTTTCTGTCTCTGTCCGTTTGTCTGTCTGTCTGTCTATCTGTCTATCTATTTTTCCATTTTTGATGCTGCATTTGAGATTAAAAAGTGAACATTGTAGCTGATTTCTTCCCATAGACAGGAAAAATACAGGTTGCTTTATTGGAAGCTCTAATAATTTTGACCCCAAGTTAATTTCCCTTCTTCACCCCACGAGCTAGTGGAGTTTGCTTTGAGCAATTAGGATGATTAAATAACAATATATGACAAGCTTTTTTTTTTTTTTTTGGTGGCTAATTTTTCAAGTCTTGGTGACCAAACTTTATCCCCGTGCGCTGAGATCCAAGGAAGGTTAGAAATAGCGATGGAGGAAGAGAGATGCTGTGGGGAAGCCCACCTACAGCTCAAAAACATCCCACAGAAAAATGACATCATTTTATATTCGTAGAAGAGCAACAAAGAGAATTAGGGAGCTGGAGGCTAAAACGTATAAAGAACGCTTGCAGGAACTGGGTATGTCTACTTTGATGAAAAGAAAGACCAGGGGAGACATGATAGCAGTTCCGCTATTTCAGGGGTTGCTACAGAGAGGATGGGGTCAACCTATTCTCCAAAGCCCCTGAGGGCAAGACAAGAAGCAACGGGTGGTAACTAATCAAGGAGAGAAGCAACCTAGAAATGAGGAATTTCTGGACAGTGAGAACAATCAGTGGAACAGCCTGCCACCAGAAGTTGTGAATACTCCCACACTGGAAGTTTTTAAGAAGCAATTGGACAACCATTTGTCTGAAATGATATAGGGTTTCCTGCCTAAGCAGGGGGTTGGACTAGAAGACCTCCAAAGTCCCTTCCAACTTATTCTATTCTACTTTACTCTACTCTACTCTATATTCTGGAACTGAACACACTCAAAACCGTAGAAATGGTGGTAGACTTTAGGAGAAACCCTTCCATACTTCCACCTCTCACAATACTAGACAACACAGTATCAACAGTAGAAACCTTTACATTTCTAGGTTCTATCATATCGCAAGATCTAAAATGGACAGCTAACATCAAAAACATCATCAAAAAAGGACAACAAAGAATGTTCTTTCTGCGCCAACTCAGTAAGCTCAAACTGCCCAAGGAGCTGCTGATTCAGTTCTACAGAGGAATTATTGAGTCTGTCATTTGCACCTCTAGAACTGTCCGGTTCGGTTCTGCAACCCAACAAGAAAGACACAGATTTCAGAGAATCATTAGAACTGCAGAAAAAACAATGGCTACCAACTTACATTCCATTGAGGACCTGTATACTGCATGAATCAAGAAGAGGGCCGTGAAAATATTTACAGACCCATCGCATCCTGGACATAAACTGTTTCAACTCCTACCCTCAAAACGATGCTACAGAGCACTGCACACCAGAACAAGACACAAGAACAGTTTTTTCCCGAAGGCCATCACTCTGCTAAACAAATAATTCCCTCAACACTGTCAAACTATTTACTAAATCTACACTACTATTATTCTTCTCATCGTTCCCATCACCAATCTCTTTCCACTTATGACTGTATGGCTGTAACTTTGTTGCTGGCAATCCTTATGATTTATATTGATATATTGACCATCAATTGTGTTGTAAATGTTGTACCTTGATGAACGTATCTTTTCTTTTATGTACACTGAGAGCGTATGCACCAAGGCAAATTCCTTGTGTGTCCAATCACACTTGGCCAATAAAAATTCTATTCTATTCTATTCTATTCTATTCTATTCTATTCTATTCTATTCTATTCTATTCTATTCTATTCTATTCTATCCTTCCTTCCTTCGTTCTTTATTGGCCAAGTGTGATTGAACACACAAGGAATTTGTCTTTGGTGTATGTGCTCTCAGTGTACATAAGGAGAATAAAATACATTCATCGAGAATAAAAAGTTACAGCACTTAGTGATAGTCAATTATTAGGAAACGAATACAAACAATATAATTGAAAGATACAAGCAATATGGTTATAGTAATAAGTGGGAAGAGATAGATGCTAGTAAGGAAGAGAAGAATAATAGTAATACAGTCTTAGTAAGTAATTTGACAGTGTTATGGGAATTAGTTGTTAAGCAGAATGATGGCATTCGAGAAAAAAACTATCCTATAGTTATATATAATAAACTCTATAATATAGTTATATAGTTATAGGATATAACTATCCTATCCTATCCGATTCCATTCTTTATTCTATTTTTCAGGGTCTGTCGTGACTTCGAAAGGTCTCTAAGTCACTGATTGTAAGTCGAGGACTACATGAATATAAAATACACGCTACTTACCGCAACATTTCTGTTGCTAAACAACACAGTTGTTAAATGCATTTTGCCCCATTGTTCAACTGTTCTTGCCACCGTTGTTAAGTGAATCACTGCCGTCGCTTAATTGGTCACACGGTCATTAAGTGAATCAGGCTTCCCCATTGACTGCTTGCCAGAAAGTCTCCCAAAAGGTGATTGCGGGTCCCCAGGACACTGCAACGGTCATAAATATGAATCGGTCGCCAAGCATCTAAATTTTGACCCCGGGGAATGTACAATGTTCGTAACTCTGAAAAACTGCTGTAAGTCCCTTTTTTCTGGTGCTGTTGTAATTTCAGTCAGTAAACGAAACTGTTGTAACAGAGCTTGTCGAATTGTTCACCTTTCCATTTCCAAACGTCAGGGGTGATCAAAAGTTGTGACGTGCCTTGTTGTGATTTTAAAGATACTTTGGTTATTTTAACGTAATTCAGATGTGCTTGGTAGGTAATTACATGAATAGAACTTTTTAACATTTTCTTTGTAAGTTGAAGGCTACCTCGGGTATATCTGGGCCTGAACTACAAATGCCGGCTTTGTGTGGGTCAAATCATGGCTTCCTCTGAATCAAGAGTTTTCTCCTTTCCCTGTGGTCTGCTTTTCATGTTGCTAGAACTCACCATCTCTTGGTGCTTGGCCCAAAGTCACCCAGCCAGCTTTCATACCAAAGGCAGGACTAGAACTCACAGACTAGGTTTGTGGCGTAGCAGGAGGAGGACTGTGGGGTCCTTGGTGATCTCTAAACTTGGTTGTTTTCTTGCAGACATTTCACGACCCAACCAGGTAACATCTTCAGTGCGAAAAGGGAGTGGGGTTTGCTCTCTTTTTAAATATACAAATGGCGTGCCTGGTTAGCAAATTTATAGGGAAGAATTTCACCCTCCCACATCTGGAGGGTATTATTTATTTTATTTATTTATTTAATCGTATTTATATACCGCCCTATCTCCCAAGGGACTCAGGGCGGTTTACAGGCACTAAAAACAGATAAATACAATATAAATACAATATAAAACATTTAAAAAACTTATTCTAAAGCCCGTCCAATTAAAAATAGAAATAAAACCCAATTTAAAACCCAAAATTTAAAATCTAGCTCAGTCCTGCACAATTAAATAAGTATGTTTTAAGCCCGGCGGAAGGTCGAAGGTCCAGCTGGCGAAGTCAGGGGTAGATCGTTCCAGAGGGTGGGAGCCCCCACAGAAGGCCCTTCCTGGGCGTCGCCAGGCGACATTGCCTCGCTGGCGGCACCCTGAGGAGACCCTCTCTGTGAGGCGCAGGGACGGTGGGAGGTATTCGGTCGCAGTAGGCGGTCCCGTAAATAACCCGGCCCAATGCCATGGGCGCTTTAAAGGTGGTCACCAAAACCTTGAAGCGCACCGGAAGGCCACAGGAAGCCAGTGCAGTCTGCGCAGGATAGGTGTCATATGGGAGCCACGAGGGCTCCATCTATCACCAGCGCAGCTGCATTCTGGACTAACTGTAGCCTCCGGATGCCCCTCAAGGGAGCCCCATGTAGAGAGCATTGCAGTAATCCAGGCGAGGCGTCACGAGTGCGTGAGTAACCGTGGATAGGGCATCCCGGTCCAGAAAGGCGCAACTGGCGTACCAGGCGAACCTGGTGAAACGCTCTCCTGGAGGCGGCCGTCAAATGCTCTTCTAGAGACAGCCGTTCATCCAGGAGGGCGCCTAAGTTGCGGACCCTCTCCATCGGGGCCAATGACTCGCCACCGATGTTCAGCCGCGGTTAGCTGACTGTACCGGGATGCCGGCATCCACAGCCACTCTGTCTTGGCGGGATTGAGCTTGAGCCTGTTTCTCCCCATCCAGACCCGTCGGCCTCCAGACACCGGGACAGCACTTGATAACCGTTGGGGTGGTTCGGTGTGAAAAGTACAGCTGAGTATCATCCGCATACAGCTGATACTTCACACGAAACCACTGATGATCTCACCCAGCGGTTTCATGTAGATGTTAAACAGAAGGCGAGAATCGACCCCTGCGGCACCCACAAGTGAGGCGCCTCGGGGCGACCTCTGCCCCCTGTCAACACCGACTGCGACTGGTCGGAGAGATAGGAGGAGAACCACCGATCGGTGCCTCCACTCCCAATCCCCCAACCGGGCGCAGCAGGATACCATGGTCGATGGTATCGAAAGCCGCTGAGAGGTCTAATAGGACCAGGGCAGAGGAACAACCCCTATCCCTGGCCCTCCAGAGATCATCTGCCAGCGACCAAAGCCGTCTCCGTGCTGTAACGGGTGGAAACCGGACTGGAGCAGGTCTAGATAGACAGTTTCATCCAGGTGCAAGGGAAGCTGATATGCCACCATACTCTCTACAACCTTCGCCGCAGCGAAGGTTGGAGACAGACGATAATTACCTAAAACAGCGGGTCAGGAAGGCTTCTTAAGGAGGGCCTCACCACCGCCTCTTTCAAGGCGGCCGGAAGACACCCTCCACCAAAGAAGCGATCGTAATCGCCTGGAGCCAGCCTCGTGTCACCTCCCGGTGGCCAGCACCAGCCAGGAGGCACGGGTCCAGTAAACACGTGGTGGCATTCAACCTACCCAGCAACCTGTCCATGTCCTCGGGAGCCACAGGGTCAAACTCATCCCAAATAATGTCGCCAAGACCACCCTCGAGCGTCTCACCCGCATCACCGCAATCTTGGTCCAGACCATCCCGAAGCTGAACGATTTTATCGTATAGATAACCGTTAAACTCCTCAGCCCGTCCTGCAACGGTCATCCGCTCCCCCTGATGAAGGAGGGAGCGAGTCACCCGAAACAGGGCGGCCGGGCGGTTATCTGCCGATGCAATGAGGGAGGAGGCGTAGCTACGCCTCGCTTCCCTCAATGCCACTAGGTAAGTCCTAGTATAGGACTTCACTAGTGTCCGATCAGCTTCCGAACGGCTAGACCTCCAGGAACTCTCTAGGCGTCTTCTCCGGCGCTTCATCCCCCTCAGCTCCTCGGAGAACCAAGGAGCCGGTTGGGCCCTGCGCCGGGTCAGAGGCCGCAAAGGCACGACTCGGTCTAAGGCCCCCGCCGCGGCCCGTTCCCAGGCCGCAACAAGTTCCTCGGCCGAGCCGTGAGCCAGACCCTCAGGAAATGGCCCAAGCTCCGTCCGGAACCCATCCGGGTCCATCAGGCGCCTGGGACGGAACCAACGTATCGGCTCCGTCTCCCTGCGGTGGTGAATGGCGGTCAGAAAGTCCAGGCGAAGAAGAGAGTGATCTGACCATGACAAAGGTTCAGTGACTATTTCCTTAGGTATCCAGACCTTTCGCCGCGAGCTTAAAACATATCTATTCTTTTGAGCAGGACTGGCTTAATAGGGTTTTAAATATGGATTTTATTGGGGTTTATTTTATATTTTGTATTGTATTTTAAATTTAGGCTATTGGAATAAGTTTTTAAAATATTGTTTTTATTGAAATGTATAGTTTTTATTTTATCTGCCTGTTCACCGCCCTGAGTCTTCCGGGAGAAGGGCGGTATACAAATTAAATTATTATTATTTATTATTATTATTATTATCCAGTTGGAAAACCATTTTGACCCATAGAAGAGAATGTTTGTAGCTCAGGGTTGAACTGTGGGGTCCTTGTTGCTCTCTGAGCTTGGTGGTTTTCTTGCAGACGTTTTATGACCAACCTAGGTAACATCATCAGTGCTAGAAGGAAGTGGGGTTTGTGGAGAGGCGGAGGGGGGAGAGATGGGAGGAGGAGGAGGGAGAGACTGTTTAGTCCTTGGTGCTCCCTAGAACTTGGTTGTTTTCTTGCAGACGTTTCATGACCCAACTAGGAAACATCCTCAGTGCTAGAAGAGAATAGGAGAGGAAGAGGACAACCTTGGTGCTCTTTGAGGTTGACGGTTTTCTTGCAGACGTTTCATGACCCAACTAGTTTACATCCTCAGTGGTAATGAGTTGTGGGATTTACGGAGAGGAGGAGAAGGACATGGGTTCTTGGTGCTCTCTGAACTTTTAATAGAATGGAATAGAATAGAATTTTATTGGCCAAGTGTGATTGGACACACAAGGAATTTGTCTTGGTGCATACGCTCTCAGTGTACATAAAAGAAAAGATACGTTCATCAAGATACAACATTTACAACACAATTGATGATCAATATATCAATATAAATCATAAGGATTGCCAGCAACAAGTTATAGTCATACAGTCATAAGTGGAAAGAGATTGGTGATGGGAACTATGAAACGATTAATAGTAGTGCAGAGTCAGTAAATAGTCTGACAGTGTTGAGGGAATTATTTGTTTAGCAGAGTGATGGCCTTCGGGAAAAAACTGTTCTTGTGTCTAGTTGTTCTGTTGTGCAGTCCTCTATAGCGTCGTTTTGAGGGTAGGAGTTGAAACAGTTTATGTCCAGGATGCGAGGGATCTGCAAATATTTTCACGGCCCTCTTCTTGATTCGTGCAGTATACAGGTCCTCAATGGAAGGCAAGTTGGCAACTTGGTGGTTTTCTTGCAGATGTTTGATGACACAAGTAGGTAACATCATCAGTGTTAGAAGGGAGTGGGGTTTGCTGTCTCTATCTGGGCCTGAACCACGAATGCTGCCCTTGTGTCAGTCAAACCTTTTGCTTCTTCTGAGTCAGGATTTTTCTCCCTCCCCTGTGGTCCGCCTTTCATGTTGCATTTCCCCGTCTCTTCTTCAGATGTCAAAAAAAAAATCCGATTTGCGCTGAATTAAGCGGCAGGGGGTCTCCTGCATCGCCTTCCCTGCCTTTTCTCCACCGGAAATGTTCCTTTTTTTCCCTTAACTCGTGCTCTCACCCCTGCAGCATCAATACCGCGAGTGCCAGGAACTGCTCAGCCTCTATCAGAAATATCTCTCCGAGCAGCAGGAAAAACTCACCCACTCCCTTTCCGAGCTGGAGGCCACGAAGCAGAAGGAGCATCAGGTGAGCCTCTCTTCCGCCAACTCTCCCGTCGCTTAGTTTCTCAAATGCCTGCCTTTGTCTCCTGCACTTTCTTATTTTTTCACAAACGACTCACGGCGGCAAACATATCCGACAGTGTCGTGTTTTCCCTGTGACGACAACCAGGGTGAGGTGGATTGGGCTGAGAGAGACGGACTGGCTTAAAGTCACCCAGCTGGCTGTCATAGCTAAGGCAGAACTAGAACTCACTGTCTCCTGGTGATTGGTCCAGGGTCACCCAGCTGGCTTTCACTCTGAAAGTGGGACTAGAACTCACAGTCACCTGGTCATCGAAAGTCACCCAGCTGGCTTTCATGGCTAAGGCAGAACTAGAACTCGCTGTCTCCTGGTGATTGGTCCAAGGTCACCCAGCTGGCTTTCACTCCGAAAGTGGGACTAGAACTCACAGTCACCTGGTGATTGAAAGTCACCCAGCTGGCTTTCATGGCTAAGGCAGAACTAGAACTTACTGTCTCCTGGTGATTGGTCCAGGGTCACCCAGCTGGCTTTCACTCCAAAAGTGGGACTAGAACTCACAGTCACCTGGTGATTGAAAGCCACCCAGCTGACTTTCATGGCTAAGGCAGAACTAGAACTCACTGTCTCCTGGTGATTGGTCCAAGGTCACCCAGCTGGCTTTCACTCCGAAAGTGGGACTAGAACTCACAGTCACCTGGTGATTGAAAGTCACCCAGCTGGCCTTCATGGCTAAGGCAGAACTAGAACTCACAGACTAGGTTTGTGGAGTAGGAGTAGGAGGACTGTAGGGTCCTTGGTGCTCTCCAAGCTTGGTGGTTTTCTTGCAGATGTTTCATGACCCAACTAGGTAACATCATCAGTGCTAGAAGACAATGGGGTTTGCTGCCTGCGTCTATACAAGTGACTTGTCAATGTTGATGGGAATATTCTGTGGGCCTCTGTGGCTCAGACTGGTAAGACAGTCTGTTATTAACACAGCTGCTTGCAATTACCGCAGGTTCAAGTCCCACCAGGCCCAAGGTTGACTCAGCCTTCCATCCTTTATAAGGTAGGTAAAATGAGGACCCAGATTGTTGGGGGCAATAAGTTGACTTTGTATATAATATACAAATGGATGAAGACTGTTGCTTAACACAATGTAAGCCGCCCTGAGTCCTTGGAGAAGGGCGGGATATAAATGCAAATAGTAAAAAAAAATTCTTGGAGGCTCCTTAGTTAGGCTATTGTTCAGCATTAATTTTGTTTGTGTGACTCACTGTGTTTTACTTCTTGAGGAAACCTTACTTCCTTTCCAACACTGATCAGGAAACATCCGAAAGAAAACAACCAAGCTCAGAGAGCACAATCCCCCTGGTGACTTCAAAAAACTAATTACACGGTGGATGAAGCAAAGTCACCATGACAGAAAGGCAAGGGAGTGGAATAACATGGAGGAACTTGGATGGGCTTCCTTGCAAGAATCACGGAGGGGAAATCCCAGGTGGAAAAATGCATTCAAGAATCCCAAAGGTGCTTCTTCAAAAGGCCACTGGACCTTGCGTTTTCCTTGAAGATGTTGTTGTGACTCCAGCCCCCGAACCTGGCCCCATGCCCGAAAGTGACTCCGAGAGTGTGAGGGGGAAGAGCCGGTAAGGCTTACCTCGGGAGCACCGATTCCTTTGGCTCAGCTCCAGGAGCCAGAACCAGACCAGTCGGAGGACGTAATGAGGCCGTCATCCCCTGATTCGTCCCTTCCCCAGGCTACGCCTTCAGACCCAGCTGATAATAATCATCAAGCTTGGCTTGACCCGCGCTTCAGAAGATTAGAGAGGCGGGGTCATCAAAAGGAAGGGTGGGGCTTCCTTTTGATGACGCTTTTGATGAGGATATATAAGGAACTTTGGGACTGCTCTCACTCCACGGGAAGCAAAGTTAGGTGATCCGTTTCAAAAAGAGCTGAAAGTCTTGCTACGTGAGTCATTTGTTTGAACTTTGGCAGGCAGCTGCGATTTCTCTGCCAGGACTGATAAGAGCCGTGAATCCACTGGCTGAAGGCCAGCTCGTGGGTCTGAAGTGGGGAAGGAGACAGAACAGATGTTTTGCTTCTCATTCAGAGGTGGGCTTTCAGCAAGGGGTTCTGTGCCCAGTTGCTGGGGGTGTGTGGCCATGGTGGGCGTGGCCTCCTGCACCACGACGGGGGTGGGTGGGTGGCGGCATTTTTGCCCTCCCTGGGCTCTGGAGGCTTTCCTTGAGCCTCCAAGAGGGCGAAAATGGCCTTCCCAGGCTCCGGAAGCCCTCTGGAGCAGCGGTCACCAATTGGTGGTCCTTGGACCACTGGTGGTCCGTGAAAAAATTTTGGTGGTCCCCAGAAAAATTATTTGAGTTTTTTAATACTGCACTAAATCAGGGGTCCTCAAACTATGGCCCTCAGCCGGATACATTCATTGAATGTTTGTGCTGCTGTGAAGAGTCTCCCCCGTTGGGGATTTTTTTGTGTGGGTCGGAAGGGGGCAGAAATTCCGACTTGGGGGCTGCTTCAGCCTCCTGGTGCAGGGCTTTGGGCAAAGGCTGGAAGGAAGAGCCGCTGGTGGCAAAGAGCCAGAGGGCCTTGTTCCATTGGGTCTGCATCATGAACATCATCTCAGCCTGCTGAGCCACTAGGCGCCGGTACCTGGCCTTGCACTCTCGCAGATCTTCCCTCTGCTTGGAAAGCCTATGCTCCTAGTCCTCAGTGAAGTGCTTCTGCTGAGCCTCCTTCTCACTCAATCCAATTTGAACTGAGCTGTTTTGCCAACTCTTTCTCGTGGTGGCTGCTTAGCTCCAGCAACTGCTTTCCGTTAGGGCCCTAAAGAGCCCGGGCGGGCAGGTGAGGAGTAGCGAGTAGAGGCTGGCAAGGTGCCCCTCGACGTGACAGTGAGTTGGCCACACCCACCCAGTCACATGACCATCTTGCCACGCCCACCCAGCCAGTCATTAGGCAGATCATATTAGTGGTCCACAGGATTTAAAATTATGAATTTAGTGGTCCCTGAAGTCTGAAAGGTTGGGGACCCCTGGGATAGGTGGTACCTTGCTCAATAGTAGTACCTGTGAGAGGGATCTTGGAGTCCTAGTAGACAACCATTTAGATAGGAGCCAGCCGTGTGCAGCAGCTGCCAAAAAAGCCAACACAGTTCTGGGCTGCATAAACAGAGGGATAGAATCAAGATCACGTGAAGTGTTGATACCACTTTATAATTCCTTGGTAAGGCCACACTTGGAATCCTGCATCCAGTTTTGGTCGCCACGATGTAAAAAAGATGTTGAGACTCCAGAAAGAGTGCAGAGAAGAGCAACAAAGATGATTAGAGGACTGGAGGCTAAAACATAAGAAGAAAGGTTGCAGGAACTGGGTATGTCTAGTTTAATGAAAAGAAGGACTACGGGGGACATGATAGCAGTCTTCCAATATCTCAGGGGCTGCCACAGAGAAGAGGGAGTCAAACTATTCTCCAAAGTACCTGAGGGCAGGACAAGAAGCAATGGGTGGAAATTAATCAAGGAGAGAAGCAACTTAGAACTAAGGAGAAATTTCCTGATAGTGAGAACAATGAATCAGCAGAACAACTTGCCTGCAGAAGTTGTGAATGCTCCAACACTGGAAGTTTTTAAAATGATGTTGGATAACCGTTTGCCTGAAGTGGTGTAGGGTTTCCTGCCTAAGCAGGGGGTTGGACTAGAAGACCTCCAAGGTCCCTTCCAACTCTGTTATTCTATTCTATTCTAAATTCCTTTTTCACCTCTGATTGGTGGTTCTCTGAGACACCACAGATGAGCTGAGATGAAAAGGCCTTAGAATCACAGTCTATTGCCTCCATTTCAACTTTTCTCTTGACATGAGTTCCAGAGCTTTAGGGATGCGGGGGTGGGGGGATGGTGTGAAAATGATTTAAGACAGAGCTCTCGTGGAGTCAATAATCAGTAACTGGAACGTGGGTCTTTTCTCTCTCTCTCTCTTTTCTTTCTTTCTTTCTTTCTTTTTTCTTTTTGTATGTGCGTCCGAGATAAAGTTAATTCCATTTGAAAAGATACTTAAGGTGACACGAATTGAATTATTCAAACCGGCTTTCTCAGCATTAACTCTAGGTTAATATCTCATGATGCCTCCGGTTTCATTACTGGAGTTTTTAAGGACGTAACTTTTTATAATAAATTCAATACCGAGAGAAGCCGGGCTGAAATTGGTTTACTTACTTACTTAAAAAAAAGAAAAGCAGCATTAATTGCAAAAGCGAATATTAAAATGGTCACCGAACTTGACTCGAGACAGATATGGAAATAACCCTTCTAACCAGGGTGGGCCGAGCCACGCAAATCTGCTCTTATAATGTTAAAAATGTGGAAATATCGTTTAAGGGGTTTCCATCAAGAAGAATTGGAGACCTGTTTCTCAGCTGCTGTGCTGTGACCTTCCTTGTTTGCAGAAGTCAGGGCTTCTGGTGGCTCAGACTGCTAAGACAGTCTGTTATTAACAGCAGCTGCCTGCAATTACTGCAGGTTCAAGTCCCACCAGGCCCAAGGTTGACTCAGCCTTCCATCCTTTATAAGGTAGGTAAAATGAGGACCCAGATTGTTGGGGGGGCAATAAGTTGACTTTGTATATAAATACACAAATAGGATGAAGACTATTGCTTGACATAGTGTAAGCCGCCCTGAGTCTTCGGAGAAGGGCGGGATATAAATGCAAATAATAATAATAAAAAAGTCTACAGATATTCAGAAAAACCACCTCTTTTCCAGGTTATGGACCTAATTATAAAGTTAGGTTATCGCCTCCAAGGGATGGAAAAATCCACTTGGTTTGGACCAGGGGGGAAATCCGGCAGGTTCTGGAGAACCGGTAGCAGAAATTTTGAGCAGTTCGGAGAACCGGCAAATACCACCTCTGGCTGGTCCCAGAGTGGGGTGGGAATGGAGATTTTGCAGTATCCTTTCCCCAGGAGTGGGGTGGGAATGGGGATTTTGCAGTATCCTTCCCCTGCCACGCCCACCAAGCCACACCACACCACGCCCACCAAGCCACACCACACCACGCCCACCAAGCCACGCCCGCAGAACCGGTAGTTAAAAAAAAAATTGGATTTCGCCATTGGTTTGGATGGACATGATTTTGTCTCCCTGAATGGCCTCCGGGCTAAGTGTAAAGTCTTTAGGAAACCAAAGTGGGCTGCCGGTTTGACGTTGTGGCTCCTCTGGAGGTTCAAGATGTGTAGGGATTCTGGGACGTAGAGTTTCGTCCCTTTCCACGCTAGGTCCTCTCTTTTTGTCATGATGCGTCGGTTGTTTCAGAACCAGGGGGTCCGCTAGCAGTTCGGTTTTGAGTTTCGTGGTTAGATCGCTTGCGGGTTGGTCTTGCCGGTTGCGGCGTTGTCGTCTGATGGTCACTTGGGCGGCTGTTTGGGTAGGGGAGACGAAGGCGTCTACTACCTCCTCCTGTTCGCAGTTGTACTGGAGCATGCAGGAGAGGGAGTCAGCTAGAACAAGGGTCTCCAACCTTGGCAACTTTCAGACTTGTGGACTTCAACTCCCAGAACTCTGGAAGTTGAAGTCCACAAGTCTGAAAGTTGCCAAAGCTGGAGACCCCTGAGCTAGAAGGTTCCTCCACCCTGAGATGTGCTTTAGCACGAATTCGAATCGATTGAAGTATTGAGCCCAGCGGACTTGTTTGGACGATAGCTTTCGTAGTGTCTGAAGGGCCTTGTTCTGTCCTCCCTCGCCTCCGTCCAAGTGATGGCTTAATTAGCCAGCACTATCAGCTCTGGCAGCAGAATAGCCAGCGTATGCCAAGAGCCTCCGTTATCTTCCACGACGCTGGTGAGTCATCTAGAAACAAACTTCAGCTCTTAATCAGTGGATTTGCCTGTTACAAAGAGACACAGCAGCTCTCGCTGCCTTTTATATCCTGTGGGTTGTGGCTCCATGACTCAGCACTTCCTAGGCCTGCTCCATCCTTGCTTCTGTTGTTCCCTCCTCTCCTGCCTACGAAACCTAGGGTCCAACCAAGCCTGATTGCCATCAGCTGGGTCTGAAGGCGTGGCCTGGGGGGGAAAAGAGTCAGGGGACGGAGGCCTCGTTATCTCTTCCACCTGGCCTGCCTCTGGCTCCTGGAGCTGAGCCAGGGAAGCTGGTGCTCCCGAGGTAAGTTCTGACGGCCCTTCCCCCTCACTGTCCAAGTCACTTTCTGGCAGCAGACCCGGCTCTAAGTCACTTTCTGGCAGGAGGGCCGGCTCGGGGGGCGTAGATACAACAGGCCTCCAAATTTTTGTGGTTGGTCCAGACTTCATTTATTTGACATTCATTCATCAGACATGACGGCTCATGATTTAACTAGGGCATCTGTTGGAACCCTGACACCATGAGGATCTTCTCTAGATGGTCTTCCTGCCTTAGATAAAAAAACTATCTGGGTGACTTGTGGACTTCGACTCCCAGAATTCCCCAGCCAGCCATGGCAACCCCGCTCCCTTCTGGAGCTGAGTCACGCCAGCTGGGGAATTATGGGAGTCAAAGTCCACAGGTTTTAAAAGTTGCCAAATTTGGAGATCCCCTGCCCTCGAAGGAGATCTTCAGATTACTCCAAGGTGGAAGCAGAGGCACAATTCTGACTAGGTTGGGTTTCTTCGGAGAAATGGGTGCTTTGGTCTTTTGGTTGGCCTAAGGTAGGGGTCGGCAACCTTAAACACTCAAAGAGCCACAAAGCTTCTAACTGGAATCCCCCCCCCCGTTCAATTCTGGAGCCGACCAGAAGTCCGGTTCCCCCACTATCCTCCTACCATGGCGTCCTTCTTCCTCTACCTTTCCTAACCGAAAGTCCTATCAATTGTGGAGCCGGCCAGTGAGAAGGAGCCACAGCAGAGGGATGAAAGAGCCACATGCGGCTCCAGAGCCACAAGTTGCTGACCCCTGGCCTAAGGTCACTGCCATTGTAGCCCCAGTTCAGACTTTTAAGTTGACTGCTAACATGACATTAAAAAAGGAAAAACTAACTAGACAATTTTCCTGTCCCAACTTGTGAACTTTGGGACCCAAAATGCAACACCCTTGCAGTTAAGACAAAGGCCAGAGATGGTGAGTTCTAGTCCTGCCCTAGGCATGAAAGCCAGCTGAATGATTTTGGGCCACTCACCAGAAGATAGGGAGTTCTAGTCCCACCTTACGCATGAAAGCTGAATAGCTGACTTTGAGCCAATCACCAGGCGATGGTGAGTTCTAGTTCTGCCTTAGGCATGAAAACTATCTGGGTGACTTTAGGCTAATCACCAGATGGTGAATTCTAGTGCTGCCTTAGGAGGAAGATTAGACATGTTCACCATCTTCAATGGTTTATAAAACAGCTCTGAGCTGAAGAAGCTTCTTGGATGCGAAGCGAAATGTTTTCAAGGAAAATCCAGAAAGTCCAGTTGCCTCTTGAAAAAGCAAGCGCTTTTGGGACTCATCCCATCACGCAAAAAGAAAATGAGGAATATAATGTTGTGACCCAGGCCCAAGTAGGTAGTAGGAAACTCAGTCAGTGAAAAAACAAACAAACTTTATTCGAACAGCTGAGGATTACTTCATTCTCAGTGTAGTTCAACTAAATTAAAGCAAATTCCTCCCAACACAAATTCCTCAGTCCTATCACCAGCCTTGGTCCAATTAGGCAAACTGCCAAAAGCCTTTCTTGGCAAAAGTTCAGAAGACACTGGTACAAAATAAATGCAAGAAGACAAAGCTATCAACATTGTTTTCCGGCAAAGAGCCCAAACGCCTTTGCTGGTCTTTTAAGCCTTATGGGTGGGGCCGATCATCTCTTGGTCCAACTCCCAAGTCATCCTCTCTGCTTGAGCTGCTCTTGCCTTCTGGCAGCTCTTCTCATGCCTGCATTAGGAGCATGCTCCTGTTCCTCTGCCTCTCTACTATCAGTCTCTGGAGGCTCCGGAGTCGGCACCTCACTCTCCGATGGCCCTGGCCCCACCTCAGCCTCCGACGCAGAGCCCTCATCTGGGCCTTTCCCAGCCTCCAGGACTGGCCCACGCTCTTCCTCAGCCTCCTCATTGTCCAACTCCATTGCCAGCTCTGCAGGCTGCTGGCGGAGCACAACAGATTTCAGTCTGTCGAAGTTTCCTAAGTGGCAAAAGTGATACAACAAGGACTTAAGAGGCAAGAGTTTTAACACAGACAAAAAACCCTGATCGAAGGAGTAGACATGCATGTATGAATATGTACCTGTGTAACTCTCCATCTAAAATTGAGGCGTAAGAAGCATCTTATACATAACGCTTGGGTGAAGGCCAGAGGTGGCATTCAGCCGGTTCAGGCCAGTTTGGCCAAACCGGTAGTGGAATTCGCTGGTGGGCCTGCCCACCCGCCCCAACTCCAAGTCAGAAGGTGCATGAGCGAGCAAAGCACATTTGCGGAAGGCCAGGCATATGTGTGGGCAGCGCGCGCACGAAAACCAGTGGTAAAGGTAAGTGAAACCCAACTCCTGGTGAAGACCCTGCGCTCCTAACGTTCTCAGGCCCAAGTCCCATTCCGGGTCTCCGTTGCTGGCACGAGGCAGCATAGGACGATGGGTGATGAATGCAGTAGGCAGGCAGCTTCCTGTTGAAGGTAGCTTTTCAAAGTATAAATTAGCCTTCGGAGCATTTATCATTTGCAATAGCAGCTTTATAAATTATACACCGTGAATTTATGGCCCAGCCATTTCTCTCCTAGCTTTGTCCCAGGATCCAACAGAATGAGAAAGGGGCAGGGGTGAAATGCTCCCGCTTCTGACCGGATCTTGTGATCCGGTAGCGATCATGGCCAGTGGTTCGGTGAGCCGGTAGTAATGGTGGAGCAAAGCTCCACTCACCCGCCTGGCTGTCATTACTTCCTGGTTTTAACCAGGAAATAATGTGTTTTTTACCTTCTGCACATGCGCAGAAGGTTATGCGCATGCACAGAAGGTGTCAGGGTTCCAAGGAACGCCCCCAACGAAATAAAGCTCTGAGGCTTGAGGTTCCTCAAAGTTCCAATTTATTAGAGATGTCATGTTGGCACAGCTGGGAAAACCCGAAACTGAAAGCTTCCAGGTTTTCCACACCCGGCTGACAGTTCACAGCCCTGCCCCACACCCACAAGTTCATCACATTGTCCAATCAACTCTTCACACACAACTGGATACAATCTTCAGGCAGTCTCCATCAGACGCAGGCAAAAGTCCTTGAATACGGAATGTTGTTATGACTGATTTTCTACCACTCCAACAACAAACCCCTCCCAACTTCCCCTGCTAAAATATGTGGCTGTTAAGAAGCAAAAAAATAAATAATTGCCTTCCAAAACTGACAGAAGGTCTGTGCATGCCTTACCCCAAAAGGGTAAGGAAGATAAGTAGATTTCACCCCTAAAAAGGGGATTATTTTATTGTGGGGGACAGCATGGAAGAAGGGGGAACTGACATCTCCTCTCTCATTCTAGCTGGCTGCAAGGAGTGTTTCCCTCCAGGTGGTCCTCGACATACAACCATTCGTTTAGTGACCGTTCGGATTTACAGTGTCACCAAACATGAGCCAGCCGTGTGCTGCAGCGGCCAAAAAAGCCAACACAGTTCTAGGCTGCATAAACAGAAGGATAGAATCAATCTACATGTTTCCAACCTATACGGTCCTGGGCTTACTTTTGCCAATTGGGCTCACTGTACTTGCTGATGTGGTCGCTCCATCTTGTTTGAGGTCTTTTTCGTGGACGCTTTTGATCAAGTGGGATCCATTCTATGACTGCCTTGGTCCTCCTGCCCTCAGTTCTTCTTGCTAGGTGGCCAGCCCATTTCCATTTCCATTCTATTACTCTTTTGATGGCATCGTATACTTTCATTGCTTGTACATAAAAGAGTAGATTCTCTCTCTCTCTCTCTCTCTCTCTCTCTCTCCTGTGTTTTCCCGAAAATAAGACCCTGTCTTATATTTTTTTGAACCCTGAAATAAATGCTTGGCCTTATTGCCATGTGCTCAAAAGCCCGACTGGGCTTATTATCAGGATGTCTTCTTTTGGGGAAAGCAGAGCATCTATCTATCTATCTATCTATCTATCTATCTATCTATCTATCTATCTATCTATCTATCTATCTATCTATCTATCTATCTATCATCTATCTATCTATCTATCTATCTATCTATCTATCTATCTATCTATCTATCTATCTATCTATCTATCTATCTATCTATCTATCTATCTATCTATCTATCTATCTATCTATCTATCTATCTATCATCTATCTATCTATCTATCTATCTATCTATCTATCTATCTATCTATCATCTATCTATCTATCATCTATCTATCTATCTATCTATCTATCTATCTATCTATCTATCTATCTATCTATCTGTTGTGTCTGCGCCCCCCGAGCCGGCCCTCCTGCTGGAAAGTGAGGGGGAAGGGCCATCACGACTTACCTCGGGAGCACCAACTTCCCTGGCTCAGCTCCAGGAGCCAGAGACAGGCCAGGTGGAAGAGATAACGAGGCCTCCGTTCCCTGATTCTTCTCCCCCCAGGCCATGCCTCCAGACCCAGCTGATGGCAATCAGGCCTGGCTGGACCCTAGGTTTCGTAGGCAGGAGAGGCGGGAACAACAGAAGCAGGGGTGGGCAGACCTAGGAAGTGCTGAGTCATGGAGCCACACCCCACAGAATATAAAAGCAGCGAGGGCTGCTATGCCTCTTCGTAGCAGGCAAATCAACTGTTTGACTAGAGCTGAAGTACTGTTTGTTGACTCATCGGCATCAAGGGAGATAACAAAGACACATGGCAGACGCTCGCTTGTTTGCTGCCAGAGCTGATAGTGCCAGCTAATTAAGCCATCGCTCGGATGGAGGCAAGGGGGGACAGAACACTATCTATCTATCTATCTATCTATCTATCTATCTATCTATCTATCTATCTATCTATCTATCTATCTATCTATCATCTATACTGATTGTCTATCATCTATTTATCTATCTCTAGCATCACTGTTGATCATTATCATCTTTATCTATTTATCTATCTATCATCTATATTGATCATCTATCTATCTTCTACCTACCTACCTATCTAATCTATAGTTTATATTTACAAGAAACGATGCCATCAAGAGAGTAAAAGAATCCGCTGGCTAGATATCCCTTTTTGAGAATAAAATTTCAGGAGAACGTGTTGTTCTCTCGGCAATTAGACTTTTTAAATGTTTGGAAAACAAATTCTTTATACAAGCGAATGCCGGCGGAGGCAAATAAGCTGGAAAAAAACTCCCGGAGGTGGGCTATAATGCATCTTTTTTTTTAAAAAAAAAAGCTTTGCACGATAGCTTGTTCAAAAGCACAGCTGGCCACAATAAACCTGGTTTCCTTTTTTCTTTGCGTGTAATTTACTGCCCTCCTGACCTATATAAACATCAACATTGCTTTGGCATCACCGAGCAGTCTAAATACATGCTCGGAGGCGCTGGTGCGGGTTTTAAATATTGCATGTGTAAAAAGTTTTGTAAGCAGGTCCTTTGGAAGTGGAAAACATTATATTTCCATCGGCTGCAACAGCTTCGGCCCCGGGGAAGTTGAGATCTTTAGGATTGTGGGAAGAGTTCTGGTTTTTGTTTCGAAGGACGAACCCAGCGGACTGGAATTTCCTTCCCCCCACCTTCCTCCCTCCTTCTTCCCACCTTCTCTTCCTCCCTCCCTTTGCTCCTTCTCTCCTCCCTCCCTCCTTCCTTCCACCTTCTCTCCCTTCCTCCCTCCCTCCCTCCCTCCCTCCCTTCCTTCCTTCCTTCCTTCCTTCCTTCCTTCCTTCCTTCCTTCCTTCCTTCCTTCCTTCCTTCCTTCCTTCCTTCTTTCCTCCCACCTTCTCTCCCTTCCTCCTTCCTTCCTTCCTCCCACCCTCTCTTCCCTCCTTCCTCCCTCCTTCCTCCCACCTTCTCTCCCTCCCTCCCTTTGCTCCTTCTCTCCTCCCTCCCTCCTTCCTTCCACCTTCTCTCCCATCCTCCCTCCCTCCCTCCCTCCCTCCCTTCCTTCCTACCTTCCTTTCCTTCCCTTCCTCCCACCTTCTCTCCCTTCCTCCCTCCCTTCCTCCCTCCCACCCTGTCTTAACATAACATAACATAACATCAGAGTTGGAAGGGACCTTGGAGGCCTTCTAGTCCAACCCCCTGCCCAGGCAGGAAACCCTACACCATCTCAGACAGATGGTTATCCAACATTTTCTTAAAAATTTCCAGTGTTGGAGCATTCACAACCTCTGAAGGCAAGTCGTTCCACCTATTAATTGTTCTAACTGTCAGGAAATTTCTCCTTAGTTCTAAGTTGCTTCTCTCCTTGATCAGTTTCCACCCATTGCTTCTTGTTCTACCCTCAGGTGCTTTGGAGAACAGCCCGACTCCCTCTTCTTTGTGGCAACCCCTGAGATATTGGAACACAGCTATCATGTCTCCCCTAGTCCTTCTTTTCATTAAACTAGACATACCGAGTTCCTGCAACCGTTCTTCATATGAACGTCTCATATGAACGTCTTCCTTCCATCCTTCCAACAACTAAGCCATTCTTCAAATTGTGTGTGCCAGCAACAGATGGTGTAATTGCAGGGTCTTAGATGCACAGGGCTGAGGAGGAGGAGGAGGAGGACGACGACTGTGGGGTCCTTAGTGCTCTCCGAGACCCGTTGTTTTCTTGCAGACGTTTCACGACCCAGCTAGGTTACATCATCAGTGCTAGAAGGGAGCGGGGTTTTCCTCTTCGTTCGTACGTTAGTGGCTTGGCCGGCCAGTGTTGTTGGGGAATGGTCTGGGTAAGTTCCTTGATTAGGCTGCGGTTAATTGTTAGATTGTGATGTTTATATTCCTTGCAGTCCTCTGGTCATTAATACTCCCCCTGAGAGTCGTTGAGGGGACTTGGAGGTTCATCTGTGCCCTCGGGGATGGGGGTCACCTTAATAGTGCAAATGGGTGTGGAGCCTTCTTGGAACTGCTGAAAGGACAGTGTGGTTCAGGTGAGCCTGAGGGCACAGGTAAACCTCCAAGTAGCCTCAGGGACTCTCAGAGAGAGCGCTAACAACCAGAGGACTGCAAGGAATAGAAATCCTTCCATTCTCTACAACAAAGCCGGTTGGTACCTTTCATCAGAACGGATGAAGCTTCTCGGATGAGAAGCGAAAGGTCTTCAAGGAAAAAAACAAAGTCCAGTTGCCTTTCGAAAAAGCATTTTTGGGTGCTTTTTGGGATCTCGGTGCTAGCGGCCCCAGAGAGAAGCAATTTAGGGTCTCTGCAGCCGTGGCCGTCATGAGTTTCCTCAGTTTGTTTTCAAGTGTCCCGTTTTTTGGGGTGGTTTTTTTTTTGCCTCGTTTTTCCAATGAAGCCGGTGAATTAGAAAAAAAAATCTTAAGTGCAATAATGGTTTTGAATCGCCACCTGTCTCTAGTCTCCTTTTTTTTCATGCGCCTCCCTTAGTGCGCATCTCTTGAGAAACTCTGGATAAACAAGGCAATTAAACTTCTGTCCTTTCGTTTCGGCGTGATTTTTGTACGAACATCTTTCTTAAAAAGCCAGGATTTTGGATCTTTCTTTCTTTCTTTCTTTTTTGTTTGTTTACATTTATATCCCGCCCTTCTCCGAAGACTCAGGGCGGCTTACAGTGTATAAGGCAATAGTCTCATCCTATTTGTATATTTTTTACAAAGTCAACTTATTGCCCCCCCAACAATCTGGGTCCTCATTTTACCTACCTTATAAAGGATGGAAGGCTGAGTCAACCTTGGGCCTGGTGGGACTAGAACCTGCAGTAATTGCAGGCAGCTGTGTTTTAATAACAGGCTTTACCAGCCTGCGCTATTCACCGGCCCTTTGAAGCATTGCACTTAATTTTGGGGTTTCCCCCCCCCCAGAAGCTAGGTTCAAAGTCTCAGTGATGTCTCCTTTCTACAACGGCTTTTTTCCCCCCAGCTATAGATCCGGATACGTAGATAAATAAATGTTTCGGGGATTGCAAGCAGGTCTCGAGGCAGGAGCACCATTGAGGCCCATAGTCCCGCCGCTAAGCTAGACAGGTGTTCGGTGCATTTGGCACCACTTTATGACCATTCTTGCCACAGTTGTTAAGTGAATCACGGCAGTTCTTAAGTACGCAAAATGGTTGTTAAGTGAATCTGGCATCCCTGTTGACTCTAACAGAATATCAGCATTTGAAGGGACCTTGAAGGTCTTCAGTCCAATACCCTGCTTAAGCCAGTCCCCTCCCTCCCTCTGGCATCTCCCTCCCTCCCTCCCTTCCTCCCTTCCTTCCTTCCTTCCACCTTCTCTCCCACCCTCTCCTCCTTCTCTCCTTCCTCCCTCCCTCCCTCCCTTCCCTCCCTCCTTCCTCCCACTTCTCTCCCTCCCTCCCTCTGTTCCTTCTCTCCTCCCTCCCTCCTCCCTCCCACCCTCTCTTCCTTCCCTCCTTCCTTCCCTCCCTCCTTCCTCCCACTTCTCTCCCTCCTTCCTTCCTTCCTCCCTCCTCCTCCACCTTCTCTCCTTCCTCCTTCCTTCCTCCCTCCTTCCTCCCACTTCTCTCCCTCCTTCCTTCCTCCTCCTCCCTCCCATCTTCTCTCCTCCTTCCTTCCTTCCTCCCTCCTTCCTCCCACTTCTCTCCTCCCTCCCTCTGTTCCTTCTCTCCTCCCTCCCTCCTCCCTCCCACCTTCTCTCCTTCCTCCTTCCTTCCCTCCCTCCTTCCTCCCACTTCTCTCCCTCCTTCCTCCCTCCCTCCTCCCTCCCATCTTCTCTCCCTCCCTCCCTCTGTTCCTTCCTGCCTTCTCTCCCACCCTTCCTCCCTCCCTTCCTTCCTCCCTCCCTCCCTCCCTTCCTACCTATTATCGATCATCTTTTTGTCTGTCTGACTAACCAAGCAATCAACCTCCCTACTATCACTGGTGATGTTCCCTAGTTGGGTCATGAAACATCTGCAAGAAAACCACCAAGCCCAGAAAGCACCAAGGACCCCACAGTCGTCCTCCTCCTCCATCTTCCTCCTCTTCCTGCACTCCACAAATCCCACTTCTAACACTGATGATGTTACCTAGCTGGGTCATGAAACCTCTGCAACAAAACAACCTAGCTCAGAGAGCTAGGGCCGTGATAGCTCAGGCTGTAAAGAAGCCTGTTATTAGAACACAGTAGCCTGCAATTACTGCAGGTTCGAGCCCGGCCCAAGGTTGACTCAGCCTTCCATCCTTTATAAGGTAGGTAAAATGAGGACCCAGATTGTTGGGGGGGCAATAAGTTGACTTTGTAAAAATATACAAATAGAATGAGACTATTGCCTTATACATTGTAAGCCGCCCTGAGTCTTCGGAGAAGGGCGGGATATAAATGTAAACAAAACAAAAAAAAGAGAGCATTATGGACCCAGAGTCTTCGTCATTGTCCTCCTCCTCCTCCTCCTCCCCCCAAACCCCACTCCCTTCTAGCATTGATGATGTTACCTCATTGGGTCACAAAACGTCTGCAAGAAACCCACCAAGCTCAGAGAGCCCTAAGGACTCCCCGACAGCCATTGTGGTTGCTTGGTGAATGCTCACTTAACGTCAAGAGTGTCGCGAGTCCAAAATCTGCCTTGTTATTGAGTTATTGAGTTGCTCCTTTGGGGCTGAGCGTGCGAATTAATCCAAGGCCCCAGCCTGTAATGCCATTATGAATAATCAGAACATTTTAGCCCCGTCAGTATCGATCGAAGCTCTGCCAATCTTTCTAAGAGACGCTGATGGATGCGATCACTCGGTCCTCCGTTGATTTGAAGCGCCCCACAGCGCATGGCTCACGTCCCGCCATCATGGGGTCCCGGAAATAAATGCTGCAGATTTGGGGGCAAACGTGCAAATCTCGGGCAAGGCCTTTTTGGCCTTTGGTTCTTCCGGAGCGTATGCCATGAAGCAGGGGTCTCCAACCTTGGCAACTTTTAAGACTTGTGGACTTCAACTCCCAGAATTCCTCAGCCAGCTTTGCTTTAAGACTTCCGGATTTCAACTCCTAGAATTCTTCAGCCAGCTTTGCTTTAAGACTTCCGGATTTCAACTCCTAGAATTCTTCAGCCAGCTTTGCTTTAAGACTTGTGGACGTCAACTCCCAGAATTCCTTAGCCAGCTTTGCTTTAAGACTTGTGGACGTCAACTCCCAGAATTCTTCAGCCAGCTTTGCTTTAAGACTTCCGGATTTCAACTCCCAGAATTATTCAGCCAGCTTTGCTTTAAGACTTCCGGATTTCAACTCCCAGAATTCCTCAGCCAGCTTTGCTTTAAGACTTCCGGATTTCAACTCCTAGAATTCTTCAGCCAGCTTTGCTTTAAGACTTCCGAATTTCAACTCCCAGAATTCTTCAGCCAGCTTTGCTTTAAGACTTCCGGATTTCAACTCCCAGAATTCCTCAGCCAGCTTTGCTTTAAGACTTCCGGATTTCAACTCCTAGAATTCTTCAGCCAGCTTTGCTTTAAGACTTCCGGATTTCAACTCCTAGAATTCTTCAGCCAGCTTTGCTTTAAGACTTGTGGACTTCAACTCCCAGAATTCCTCAGCCAGCTTTGCTTTAAGACTTCCGGATTTCAACTCCTAGAATTCTTCAGCCAGCTTTGCTTTAAGACTTGTGGACTTCAACTCCCAGAATTCCTCAGCCAGCTTTGCTTTAAGACTTGTGGACTTCAACTCCCAGAATTCCTCAGCCAGCTTTGCTTTAAGACTTGTGGACTTCAACTCCCAGAATTCCTCAGCCAGCTTTGCTTTAAGACTTGTGGACTTCAACTCCCAGAATTCCTCAGCCAGCTTTGCTTTAAGACTTGTGGACTTCAACTCCCAGAATTCCTCAGCCAGCTTTGCTTTGCTGGCTGAGGAATTCTGGGAGTTTGAAGTCCACAAGTCTTAAAGTTGCCAAGGTTGGAGACCCCTGCCGTGAAGGATGCTCACAGCTTTTCTCCAAAGCCATCGAGCCTCCGACACATATCTTCTCCCGTGGTTCGGAATTTATTTTTGAATTTGCCTTCCCCAATTAGATCACATCAGATCAGATTAACAGAGTTGGAAGGGACCTTGTAGGTCATCTAATCCAACCCCAACCCCACCCAAGCAGGAGACCCTACACCATCTCTGACAGATGGAATTCTAGTCTCTTCTTGAAAGGCTTCAGTGTTGAAGCTCCAGCAACTTCCGAAGGCAACTTCTGTTCCATGGGTTGATAGTTCTCGTTCGCAGAAAATTTCTCCTTATTTCCAGGTTGAATCTCTCCTTGGTCAGTTTCCATCCATTCTTCCTTCTCTGGCCTTTGGGTGCTTTGAAAAAATAGCTTGACCCCATCCTCTCTGTGGCAATCCCTGAGATATTGGAAGACTGCTATCATATCTCCCCTGGTCCTTCTCTTCACTAGACTAGCCATGCCCAGTTCCTGCAACCATTCATCATATGTTTTAGTCTCCAGTCCCTTAATCATCCTGGTTGCTCTTCTCTGCACTCTTTCTAGAGTCTCCACATCTTCTTTATAGTGTGGTGACCAAAACTGGATGCAGTACTCTAGGTGTGGTCTTACTAAGGCTTTATAGAGTGGTATTAATACCTCCCTTGATCTTGATTGTATCCCTCTGTTAATGCAGTTTAGGATTGCATTGGCTTTTTTGGCTGCCGGCTCCTATTTAGCTGGTTGTCCACTAAGACTCCCAAGATCCCTGTCACAGTCACTGCTGTGAGAGAGAGGCTAGGAAGTCCTTGGACCAAAGGACTCTCCCTCCTGCTTTGCAAAGCAGCTCAAGAAAACGCTGCTATTTCTTCTGCAGACCTTCTGTAATCCATATTTTTAACCTTCGGTGAGTTGTCAACCCTCCGTGCTCTCTTAAAACAAATTAAGTGAAAATTGAATTAGTAGCGGTGGGTGCGGAGCGATTTTTTTTTTTTTTTAAATCATCTCGATCGTGAATCTTGGTCTGAAGAACAGCTACGTATTGCATCTCTCAGTGCCTTTTTTTTTTTGCAGCTGCAGCAGTTGAAACCTTTATATTAAAGCATAAACTGGACGGCAATTTCTTTAATCTAAATTATGAGCACGTGGACGGGCGGCGCATTTCAGCTAGGAAGAATTTCTCTGCGTCCATTAAAACTTCCTGGGAAGATGTCCAGGTTGCCTTGAAAATGTCAACAACAAAAGAGCCACTATAAGGCATTGGATTATGGAATGGAGAGATTCAGGTTGAAATTCACCCATCAGTAACCATATAAGCAGCCAGAGTGGAGTCTCCAATGATGGCGCACCCACAACGTCTGGTGGCAAGCTGTTCTACCGGTTAATCATTGTCACTTTCAGGGCGTTTCTGCTTAATAGAATAGAATAGAATAGCATTTTTTATTGGCCAAGTGTGATTGGACACACAAGGAATTTGTCTTGATGCATATGCTCTCAGTACACCGCCCTGAGTCCTTCGGGAGAAGGGCGGTATAAAAATCAAATAAAATAAATAAATAAAAATAAATAGGATAGGATAGAATAGAATAGAATAGAATAGAATAGAATAGAATAGAATAGAATAGAATTTTTTATTGGCCAAGTGTGATTGGACACACAAGGAATTTGTCTTCGGTGCATATGCTCTCAGTGTACATAAAAGAAAAGATACGTTCATCGAGAACCATAAGGTGCAACACTTAATGATAGTCATAGGCTACAAATAAGCAATCAAGAAACGATATCAATATAAATCGTAAGGATGCAAGGAACAAAGTTACAGTCATATTCACATTTCTCCTTAATTCCAGGTTGCTTCTCTCCCTGACTGGTTTCCATCCATGGGGATGCTGGCAGGTAGCAAACATTGACTCATAGCTAATAATGTGGGACTCACCCATGCTTGGTCTTAGCCAAAGGTTAGGAAGAACCAGTTGCAGAGAGGATTTGAACCCAGGCCTCCTGAGTATAGACTAGAATTTAAATTCTGGATTTGCTGTTTCTCCACAGGATATCCATCCACTGGCCATCTTTCATGGCTTTCTAATACACTGTCCCATTCAAACAATCTTGGGGACCCCCAGCAGCGTTATGAGTTGAACCTTTTCTGCTGCTTATTTGAATTAATGTGGCCTTTTATAGGTGACTTTGGAAAGTCAGGATGGGAGCCTTGATAGTGCAATCAAAACTCTAGGGTCCTTGGTGATCTCTGAGCTTGGTTGTTTTCTTGCAGACATTTCATGACCCAACTAGGGAACTTCATCAGTGTTATAAGGGAGTGGGTTTACAGTGAAGGAGAGGAATGGGAGGAGGAAGGAGGGAGGAGGGAGGAAGGAGGAAAAAGAAGGGAGGAGGGTGGTGGGAGAATGAGGAGGACTGTGGGGTCCTTGGTGCTCTTTGAGCTTGGTGGTTTTCTTGCAGACGTTTCATGACCCAACTAGGGAACTTCATCAGTGTTATAAGGAAGTGGATTTACAGTGAAGGAGAGGAATGGGAGGAGGAAGGAGGGAGGAGGGAGAAAGGAGGGAAAAGGAGGGAGGAGGGTGGTGGGAGAATGAGGAGGACTGTGGGGTCCTTGGTGCTCTTTGAGCTTGGTAGTTTTCTTGCAGACGTTTCATGACCCAGCTAGGTAACCTCATCACTGCTAGAAGGGAGGGAAGTTTGCAGAAAAGAGGAGGAGGAAAATGAGGAGGACTGTGGGGTCCTTGGTGCTCTCTGAGCTTGGTTGTTTCTTTGCAAATGTTTTGTGACCCAACTAGGTAACGTCATCAGTGCTAGAAGAGGGAGGGGGAGGGGGAGGAAGGCTGTGGAGTCCTTGCTGCTCTGTGAGCTTGGAAGTTTCCTTGCAGAAGTTTCTTTACCCAACTAGGTAACATCATCACTGCTAGAAGGGAGGGAGGTTTGCAAAAAAGAGGAGGAGGAAGAGGAGAACTTTAGAGTCCTTAGTGCTCTGTGAGTTTTGTTGTTTTCTTGCAGACATTTCATGACCCTAGAAGAGAGTGAGGTCTGCAGAGTGGAGGAGGAGGATTGTGGGGTCCTTGGTGCTCCCTAAGCTTGGTGGTTTTCTTGCAGACGTTTCATGACCCAACTACATAATATCATCAGTGCTAGATGGGAATGGAGTCTGCAGAGTGTAGTAGTAGTAGTAGGATTATTGTCTCCTTCATGCTCTCTGAGTTTAGTAATTTTCCTGCAGACGTTTCATTGCCGAACTAGGTAACATCATCAGTGCTAAAGAAAGTGCTAAAGAAACAGGGGCTTTCCCTATTAGTGTTCACGGGAGGGTTCTTGACTGCAGCATCAAATAAAACGTCTGGATTATTGGTCTAATATTAAGATGAATGGAAGATAGATAGATAATAGAAAGAAAGATAGATAGATGATAGAAAGATAGATAGATAGACAGACAGACAGACAGATAGATGATATAGGATAGATAGATAGATAGATAGATAGATAGATAGATAGATAGATAGATAGATAGATAGATAATAGAAAGAAAGATAGATAGATGATAGAAAGATAGACAGACAGACAGACAGACAGATAGATAGATGATATAGGATAGATAGATAGATAATCAGAAGGAAGGAAGGAAGGAAGATGGATTATAGATAGATGATCAATATAGAGGTAGATAGATAGATAGATAGATAGATAGATAGATAGATAGATAGAGATAATAGGAAGGAAGAAAGATGGATGATAGAGAGAGAGAGAGAGAGAGAGAGAGATAATAGGAAGGTCGGTGGCTTGCTGGCTGGCTGGCTGGGCAGAAGGAGAGACAGATAGAAGAGAATATGTGAGGTTGGTTGCTTTCATGCCGAGGGATTGAACTGGAGTCGGACCAGCCTTTGACGGCTGAAGGGGCAGCTCTCCTGCTGCCGCCAAAGCTGAAACGTCTCCTGAAGTTTTCCAGGACCTCCTCTTCAATTTTCAGGGCTTTTGAGAATAATAATAATAATAAAAAACACCTTTATTTTAAAGAGGGGGGGGGGAGAGAGACTTGCTTTATTCTGAAGTTCCAAGAGTTCCTTTAAAACACCCAAGTTCTGTAGAAATGGAGCTATCTTGACTCAGCTGCCCAGACAAATCGCTTAGTTCTTTTCAAAAAGAAAAAAGAAAAACCCACAAAAAAAGAAATCACATTAAACAGAGCCCATGAATCAAGGGATGTGCCTGGATCAACTGCGGGGCCATCGTAAGAGTGCCCCCTTTTTTGGCGGGCTCTAATTTAAGATCCAATTAAAACCCACATTTTAAATCTCCAATTAATGAATTCATCAATTAATGGTATCAATTGATAAATGTTTTCTTCTCCTTATTAGTTTATGGGGCCTAAGATGCAAAGTAGATAAAGGGAAGATCATCAATTTTCTCCCTCCCCTGGTGCAGGAAAAAGGAGGCTCGCAGCGGCCGCAACCGGAGCGAAGCTTCCCTCCATCCAGAGGGTACCGAGAACTGGGGGAAAGTATTAGAAGGTTTGAATTTGTATAACAGGAAGCCCTCGATTGATGAGTGGGGAGAGGGCAAGTTGCTAGTATCTAAGCAGAGAACAAAACCCCACTCCCTTCTAGCGCTGATGAAGTTACCTAGCTGGGTCATAAAAAGAAAACGACCAAGCTCATAGAGCAACAAGGACCCCATAATCATTGTCGTCGTCTTTTGTCTTCTTCCTCCTCCTCCTTCCACCTTCCTCCTTCCTTTCTTCTTCTTCTTCCTCTTCTACCTTCTTCTTCCCCCTTCCTTCTTCTTCTCCTTCCTCTTCCTTCTTCCACCTTCCTCCTTCCTTTCTTCGTCCTCTTCCTCTTCTTCCTTCTTCTTCTACCTTCCTCCTCCTCCTCCCCCTCCTTCCTCCTCTTCTTCTTTCTTCTTCTACCTTCCTCCTTCCTTCCTTTCTCTTTCTCTTCTTCTACCTTCCTCCTCCTCCACCTCCTTCCTCCTCTTCTTCCTTCTTCTTCCACCTTCCTCCTTCCTTTCTTCTTCTTCTTCTTCTTCTTCTTCTTCTTCTTCTTCTTCTTCTTATTCTTCTTCTTCTTCCTTCCTTCCTTCTTCCTTCCTTCCTCTTCTTCTTCTTCTTCTTCTTCCTTCTTCTTCCTTTCTTCTTCTTCCTCTTCTTTCTTCTTCTTCCACCTTCCTTTTTCTTCTTCCTCCTTCCTCTTCCTTCCTTCCTCCCTCCTCCTCCTCCTCTTTCTCCTCCTCCTCTTCCTCCCAGACTCAGAGTCCCTTCTAGGACCAATGAGATTATCTGGTTGGGTAATGAAATGTCTTCAAGAAAAGCCACCAAACTCAAGAGACCACCATGGACCTCCCGTTCAATCCCGAAGATTCCTTTCTATCGGTAGTAATTCACTACTTGGCTTTTCCTGAACTGACACCATCCAAAGGAATTCATACCACAGCTCTGCTCTCATAATTTTCAATCAACAGAGGAGTGTTTTGTTTTTGGGAGTGTGTGTGTGTGTGTGAGAGAGAGATGTTGCTTCTAGGAACCGTAGGCCAGTCCATCCTGTGGTCTCCATCTTCGTGGAATCCCCAATGGATCCGTCCTCGCACAGCCGATTTTCCGTCTGTCTTCTTTCTTCCAGACGGTATCGAGCTGTCCCATTTTGTCTTTCCGTCGCGATACACAGAGCGACGTGAGCGATGGCCCGTCTCGCCGCAGTTGCGTTTTGACTTTTTCCGTTTAAAGCTCCCTGTGTGCTTCGAATTTCAAAAGCCGTCTGAATGCATATTTTGGCCGGAGCCTGACATTTAATTCGCCAGCCGGGCTGCATGTTTAATGATCAATTTATAAATGCCTTTTTTTTTTATGTAAAGCTACAGATAATTGGCATTAGCGGATTCTTTGCCAGCTCTTGTGATCACCCACTGCTCCTGCCAACTTCGATGGAGATGCAGGGTGCTTTGTGACACAGGGAAATGAAAAATGGTATTTGCTAGTGAGAAAGAAACCCTATACTATTTCAGACAAATGATTGTCCTGTAGCTAGACCCCCTTCTCTCTGTGGCAGCCCCTCAAATATTGGAAGACTGCTATCATGGCTCCCCTGGTCCTTCTCTCTGCTAGACTAGCCAGGCCCAGTTCCTGCAACCATTCATCGTAGGTTTTAGCCTCCAGTCCCCTCATCATCTTGGTTGCTCTTCTCTGCACTCTTCCTAGAGTCTCCACATCTTTTTATAGTGTAGTGACCAAAACTGGATGCAGTACTCTAGGTGTGGTCTTACTAGGGCTTTATAGAGTGGTAATGGTACCTCGCTTGATCTTGATTGTATCTCTCTGTTAATGCAATTTAGGATTGCATTGGCTTTTTTGGCTGCTGACGCCCACTGCTGGCTCCTATTTAGCCGGTTGTCCACTAAGATTCCCAAGATCCCTCTCACAGTCACTGCTATTAAATGTGGTTTCTCCCAGTCTGTATGGGTACTTATGGTTTTTCTTGCCTTAGTGTAAGACTTCACTTTTCTCTACCTTGAATTTCATTTTGTTAGATAGGGCCAAGGGTTCAAGTCTGTCAAGATCCTTCTGGATCTTGAGCCTATCTTCTAGGGTGTTGGCTATTCTTGCCAGCTTCGTATCGTCCGCACTTTGGTAAGTTCCCCTTCTATTCCCTCATCTAAGTGGTTTATGAAGATATTGAAGAGTACTGAGCCACGTTGGCACAGTGGTTAGAGTGCAGTACTGCAGGCTACTTCTGCTGACTGCTGGCTGCCTGCAATTTGGCAGTTCAAATCTCACCAGGCTCAAGGTTGACTCAGCCTTCCGTCCTTCTGAGGTGGATAAAATGAGGACCCAGATTGTTGGGGACAACATGCTGACTCTATAAACTGCTTAGAGAGGGGCTGTAAAAGCACTGTGAAGTCTAAGTGCTATTGCTATTGCTATTCCATTCCATGTTTTCTATTATATTTTATTCCATTCCATTCTATTCTATTCTATTCTATTCTATTCTATTCTATTCTATTCTATTCTATTCTATTCTATTCCATTCCATTCCATGTTCTCTTCTCTTCTCTTCTATTCCATATTTATTCTCTTCTCTTCTCTTCTCTTCTCTTCTCTTCTATTCCATTCTATTCCATTCTATTCCATTCTATTCCATTCTATTCCATTCTATTCTATTCCATATTTATTCTATTCTGTTCTATTCCATTCCATGTTCTCTTCTCTTCTCTTCTATTCCATATTTATTCTCTTCTCTTCTCTTCTCTTCTCTTCTATTCTATTCTATTCTATTCTATTCTATTCTATTCTATTCTATTCTATTCTATTCTATTCTATTCTATTCTATTCCATTCCACTCCATATTCTAGAAGTGGCACAGTGGTTAGAGTGCAGAACTGCAGGCTACTTCTGCTGACTGCTGGCTGCCTGCAATTTGGCAGTTCAAATCTCACCGGGCTCAAGGTTGACTCAGCCTTCCGTCCTTCCGTGGTCAGTAAAATGAGGGCCCAGATGGTTGGGGGCAAGAGGCTGACCCTGTAAACCGCTTAGAGGGGGCTGCAAAGCACTATAAAGCGGTATAGAAGTCTAAGTGCTATTGCTACTCGGCCTAGAACAGAATCTTATAGTACCCCACTGCTTACTTCCCCCTGTGTAGATGTAGTACCATTAAGGACTACTCCTGGACTTCCGGGTGGCTCCGCTGCGCTAAATGGTGGCAATCTCAGTCCGCCCGTTCTTTGTGATTCTGTGAAAGCTGTTTAGACAGCGTTAATCTGCTGTCAACAGCTCGTAAATCTCTACCCTCGGGCAAGGAGGGGGATGATGAGCATTTGAGCTGAAGTTGAGCCCCCAAGAAAAGCCCCAGAATGATTTCTGGTGGTTTGATGGGAACGCTCCTTCTATAGCTCAAAAAAAGCTCCAGAATCCAGAACACCTCTGCAAAAGCAGAGCAAAACGCAGCGTCCATCTCTGTGACTGAAGAGGATTATTGATAAATTGTCAACACGGAAAGAGCCGAAAGCAAGAGGGCTGGCATTTGTTTGTAAGATGATTTTAACTCCCTGACAGAGAAGTTATTTGGAGATGAAGAAAGATGGCGTTTTGTGTTTTGAAAGTGAAAGCTAAGGAAATGCTGATTACAATTGTTGGCGTGGAACTTTTAAGAAGAAAATAACAAGATTTTTTTTAAAATGGAATTCTTTTTTTAAAAAATCTATTCTTTTTTATTCTTTTTTATTATATTCTTATAGTGTTTAAGAAGAAAATTTATTGGGGTTTTTTTTCTTCTTCTTCTTCCTTCCTTCTTCTTCTTCTTCTTGATATTACTTAGTTTAAAAAATGGCTTTTAAGCAAAGAGATTTAACCACCTCTAAAATATTGGAAATTTCTTCACTTCAGGTACGGAAATTGAGAGAGGATATTAAAGAAAGTCTAAGGAATTTTTTACAGGAGCTTATGGAGGCTCATCTTTCAGAAATAGATCAAAATTTAATGAAATGGAGAAAGAAATACTGGATTTTAAAGATTTGGTGGAAGAGCAGAGTAGGAGATGAAAAATTAAAGGAATCAATTACTCCATTATTGTTATCTAGTACACAGACAGAAGAAAGACTGAATGAATTTAACCAAATTAATTCAGATTTGCAAAGGAAAATAGATGAAGTTCAAATTAATTTGAATTTAGAAATAAAAAGGACTACTCCTATTTGCTAGGCTCAAAGTATGGGAGAAAGGATCAGTTACGATTTCATCACTGTTCCTCCATTCCCAGAAGGCTGGGGCAGTGCTGTTCATAAATAAGTTGTGATCTCTGAGAATAATGTGGAAAACTTTTCTTGGTGAACTTCCCACCAATTGTACCGACAGAGGTGAACAGAGGTAGGCTTCGGCTTACGACCCCAATTGAGCCCAACATTGATGTTGCTAAGCGAGACATGGGTGAAGTGAGTTTTGCCGCAACCGGTCGTTAACCATAAGTCACTTTTTGGAGCGGCGTTGTAGCTTCAAACGGTCACTAAATGGACTGTTGTAAGTGGAGAACTTACCCGGGCAGTGGGTCTTACAAGAAAAGAGCCGAGCTCGGAGAGCATCAGGGACCCCCCACAGGTGAACTCTTGAGACCCAAATATTCTCTTTTATCGGTAGAAGGAAGGCAGGTTCGCTTTGCAACCACGTTACTCACTTAACGACCGCAAGAATTCACTTAACAAGAAAGATCGAAAAATGGTGCAAAATTTGAACAAGTCTCTTGCTTAGCAACAGAAATTTGGGAGTCCATTTGGTGGTTGTAGTACCATTAAGGACTACTCCTGGACTTCCGGGTGGCTCCGCGCTAAATGGTGGCAATCTCAGTCCGCCCGTTCTTTGTGATTCTGTGAAAGCTGTTTAGACAGCGTTAATCTGCTGTCAACAGCTCGTAAATCTCTACCCTCGGGCAAGGAGGGGATGATGAGCATTTGAGCTGAAGTTGAGCCCCCAAGAAAAGCCCCAGAATGATTTCTGGTGGTTTGATGGGAACGCCCTTCTATAGCTCAAAAAGCTCCAGAATCCAGAACACCTCTGCAAAAGCAGAGCAAAACGCAGCGTCCATCTCTGTGACTGAAGAGGATTATTGATAAATTGTCAACACGGAAAGAGCCGAAAGCAAGAGGGCTGGCATTTGTTTGTAAGATGATTTTAACTCCCTGACAGAGAAGTTATTTGGAGATGAAGAAAGATGGCGTTTTGTGTTTTGAAAGTGAAAGCTAAGGAAATGCTGATTACAATTGTTGGCGTGGAACTTTTAAGAAGAAAATAACAAGATTTTTTTTAAAATGGAATTCTTTTTTTAAAAAATCTATTCTTTTTTATTCTTTTTTATTATATTCTTATAGTGTTTAAGAAGAAAAATTTATTGGGGTTTTTTTTTCTTTTTATTCCCCCCCTTTCTTTTTTCTTCTTCTTGATATTACTTAGTTTAAAAAATGGCTTTTAAGCAAAGAGATTTAACCACCTCTAAAATATTGGAAATTTCTTCACTTCAGGTACGGAAATTGAGAGAGGATATTAAAGAAAGTCTAAGGAATTTTTTACAGGAGCTTATGGAGGCTCATCTTTCAGAAATAGATCAAAAATTTAATGAAATGGAGAAAGAGATACTGGATTTTAAAGATTTGGTGGAAGAGCAGAGTAGGGAGATGAAAAAATTAAAGGAATCAATTACTCCATTATTGTTATCTAGTACACAGACAGAAGAAAGACTGAATGAATTTAACCAAATTAATTCAGATTTGCAAAGGAAAATAGATGAAGTTCAAATTAATTTGAATTTAGAAATAAAAAGGACTACTCCTATTTGCTAGGCTCAAAGTATGGGAGAAAGGATCAATTACGAATTCATCACTGTTCCTCCATTCCCAGAAGGCTGGGGCAGTGCTGTTCATAAATAAGTTGTGATCTCTGAGAATAATGTGGAAAACTTTTCTTGGTGAACTTCCCACCAATTGTACCGACAGAGGTGAACAGAGGTAGGCTTCGGCTTACGACCCCAATTGAGCCCCACATTGATGTTGCTAAGCGTGAAGTGAGTTTTGCCGCAACCAGTCGTTAACCATAAGTCACTTTTTGGAGCGCCGTTGTAGCTTCAAACGGTCACTAAATGGACTGTTGTAAGTGGAGAACTTACCCGGGCAGTGGGTCTTACAAGAAAAGAGCCGAGCTCGGAGAGCATCAGGGACCCCCCACAGGTGAACTCTTGAGACCCAAATATTCTCTTTTATCGGTAGAAGGAAGGCAGGTTCGCTTTGCAACCACGTTACTCACTTAACGACCGCAAGAATTCACTTAACAAGAAAGATCGAAAAATGGGGCAACATTCGAACAAGTCTCTTGCTTAGCAACAGAAATTTGGGAGTCCATTTGGTGGTTGTACGTCGAGGACTACCTGTAACTACCTATCCATCTGTCTGTTTGTCCGTCCATCCATCCATCCATCCATCCATCCATCCATCCATCATCTATCTATTTATCTATCTATCCATCCCTTATCTGTCTGTCTATCCATCCATCCATTCATCCATCCATCCTTCCATTCTCTGTGTCTGTCTGTCCGTCCATCCATCCATCCATCCATCCATCCTCTCTGTGTCTGTCTGTCTGTACATCCATTATCTATCTATCTATCTATCTATCTATCTATCTATCTATCTATCTATCTATCTATCTATCTATCTAATCATCTGTCCATCTGTCTGTCTATCTAATCATCTGTCCATCTGTCTGTCTATATCTATCTATCTATCCATCCATCCATCCATCCATCCCTTATCTATCTATTTGTCCATATGTCCATCCATCCATTATCTATCTATTTGTCTGTCTATCATCTGTTCGTTTGTCTGTCCATCCATCCATCCATCCATCCATCCATCCATCCATCCCTTATCTATCTGTCTGTCTGTCCATATGTCCATCCATCCATTATCTATCTATTTGTCTGTCTGTCTATCATCTGTTTGTTTGTCTGTCCATCCATCCATCCATCCATCCATCCATCCATCCATCCATCCATCCATCCCTTATCTATCTGTCTGTCTGTCCATATGTCCATCCATCCATTATCTATCTATTTGTCTGTCTGTCTATCATCTGTTTGTTTGTCTGTCCATCAGTCCATCCATCCATCCATCCATCTATCCATCCATCCATCCATCCATCCATCCCTTATCTATCTATCTGTCCATATGTCCATCCATCCATTATCTATCTATTTGTTTGTCTGTCTACCATCTGTTTGTTTGTCTGTCCATCAGTCCATCCATCCATCCATCCATCCATCCATCCATCCATCCATCCGTCTATCTGATTTATATGGCCATCCACTCACTCTCCCTTCCTCTGGGCAGTTTTGGTAACTTTGGGGCTAGACTCTTTCATGGCTGCGTCTCTTCCACCAAGTTCCCATTTTACAGGCAGTCTTGAACCTTCCTATAATTCCTCAAGCGGGAAGCATCTTTATTTGGTGGAGAGGGGGAAAAAAAAGAAAAGAAAAAGCAGCTTTTTTTGGGTTGTGTGCCTGTTGTTTTGGACAGGCACTCAATCCCTCTTCCCACCCCCACCCTCTACCCCCCCCTCTACCCCCCCCCCTCCTGCAGCGGGGCCTTTGCGTGAAAACAAGTCTTTTTTCCCTCTGAAGAGCCTCACCTGTTCGTCCTGCTTGTTCTCCCACCTGGCTGTAATCCTGTAGCTACTGACATCTCCACGGGAGGCCGTGCAAATGATTACGGTGTCAAAAGAGGAATTAGGGCTTCAGGTGAGATGTAAGCAGCAGGAACAGGTGAGCTCTGCAGCGGAAGCCGATCTTGTTCCCATTCTGGTCTCCTGTTAATGCAGAGTAATGCTTTCTCAGATGCCTTTTGCTGTAAAATTTGCATCTCTTCCTTAGCAAGTATCTAGTTTCAAATGAAATTTCTGATCTGTATGCTAAACTTTTTTTAGGGGGGAGGGAAACTAAGTAACTGGAACCGTGTGAGGTGCCTTTCAATGAGGGATGATATCAGTGGTCAGATCTGAACCGGTTTAGTACCGGTTCAGATCTCACCGTGCGCAGAGCGCAGTGCGCACCAAATGCAAAGTGCACGCGCATTGCACACCAAAAGGAGGCATGGGGTAAGTAGAACAGCACGCGGGGGAAGGGGTGTAATCAGCTGTGGCGCACGATCTTTTTTTTTTTTACTTTTAAAAGCATTTTTTACAACCTATTTGGCTGAATAGGTTGTTAAAAATGCTTTTAAAAGTAAAAAAAAAAAAAGGCTGGGACGATCAGGCAGCTCAGCTGGGATCGCCAGAGCCTTTTTTTAACCTTTTAAAAGCATTTTTTTTTAAAAGAAGCGGGTGACGGGCATTGGGTGGGCATTGGGCGGTCAGGCCAGGAATTTTTGCTACTGGTTCTCCGAACCACCCGCCGCCATCGTTACCGGATCGGCTGATCCGGTCCGAACCAGGAGCATTTCACCCCTGGATTATATCCTAGAATCCTAGTGCTGGAAGGGACCTTGGAGGTCTTCTAGTCCAACCTCCTGCCCTCGTACCATCTTGGACAAATATTTGTCCAATCTTTTTCTTGAAAACCTCCAGTGATAAAGCAGCCACAACTCCTGGGAAGGCAAGCTATTCCATTGATCGCCCGTTCTCCATGTTAGGAAATTCCTCATTACCCAACTAGGCAATATCATGAGTGCTAGAAGAGAGAGGGGCTTGTGGGGAGGAGGAGGAAGAGGAGGAGGAGGGATAGTACAGCCATCATGTACACGCCAGTTTCCAAGTGCCTGAATTTTGATCATGTGAGCCCCCGTGACGCTACAACAGTCGTAAATGTGAAAAATGGTCAGAGGTCGATTTTTCCAGGGCTGTTGTAACTTTGAACGATTGCTAAATAAACTGTTGTAAGTCAAGGACCATCTGCACTATTTTCCCTCAATCCTGAGCATGGCTGTTTATTTTATTTCCTGAGGTTCAATTATTTTTTGGCAAAACCTTGAATTTGGGGACAGAGCCAACAAAATTGACTGAATTTCAGTTCTCCCAAAATCACAAAAACTGTTGTGGTCTGCCAGCAGCCTGCGGAGCTGGCAACGGAGTCGGACAGCGATGAGGCTGAGGAAGTAGGGCCTCTGGTGGCTCAGACTGCTAAGACAGTCTGTTATTAACACAGCTGCTTGCAATTACTGCAGGTTCAAACCCCACCAGGCCCAAGGTTGACTCAGCCTTCCATCCTTCATAAGGTAGGTAAAATGAGGACCCAGATTGTTGGGGGCAATAAAAGTTGACTTTGTATATAATATACAAATGGATGAAGACTATTGCTTAACACATTGTAAGCCGCCCTGAGTCTTCGGAGAAGGGCGGGATATAAATGCAAATAAAAAAATAAAAAAAAGTACATGGGCCAGTCCTGGAGGCTGGGGAACGCCCGGATGAGGGCTCTGTTTCGGAGGCAGAGGTGGGGCCAGGGCCATTGGGGAGTTATGTGCGGACTCTGGAGTCTCCAGAGGCGGACAGTAATGAGGCAGAGGAACAGGAAGAGCCTGCTCCTAATGCACGCATGAGAAGAGCTTCCAGAAGGCAAGAGCAGCTCAAGCAAAGAGGACAACTCGAGAGTAGGGCCAAGAGATGATTGGCCATTCCCATAAGGCTTAAAAGACCAGCAACAGTGTTTGGGCTTTGCCGGAAAACAACATTGGTACTTCGTCTTCTTGCATTTATTTTGTATCAGTATCTTCTGAACTCTTGCCAAGAAAGGCCTTTGGCAGTTTGCCAAATTAGACCAAAGTTTGCGAGAGAACTGAGGAATTTGTGTTGGGAGGAATTTACTTTAATTTAGTTGAACTACATTGAGAATGAAGTAATTCTCAGCTGTTCAAATAGTTTGTTTCTTTTTACACTGACTGAGTTTCCTACTACCTACTTGGGCCTTGGTCACAACAAAAACGTCCTTTGGAGATGTTAAACCTCTTGTGAGTCACCCTGCCTCGAAGCCCAAAGAAATCCCTTTGTTTACAAAATATAAAATCCTATTATTTCTCGTTCTCCCCCCTCCCCCCCGCTTGCCTCCAAATCCCAATTTTTACAGATTACAGATTTTTACAGATTAGGCCGCTCTCTGCCTTCTGCTTTTATTCCGGGCATTCGACATCCATCCCCCCCCCCCCCGGGATTAGCGTGCATTTATCAAATAATGCCGTAAGTGCCACCGAAATACAGATTTTGAGAGGGACTGTGCCAAATCACTGGCTGGTTTCATTGAGGGCGTCAAAGAATTATCCTTCGTGGGCGTCGTTTGGATTTTTCCTCTTTTTCAAATAGCGCTTTAAGGTTCTATTCCAGGGGTCTCCAACCTTGGCAACTTTAAGACTTGTGGACTTTCTTTTGTCCCTTGGGGAATAGTGATTCTCCTGGGAAGACCTGGAGCTCCCACCTCTGTGAACATTTTTGTGAGGTTCGGTCAGGTTGGGTGATCATGATGGGCCCCACTGCCTTTCAGGCACCAGATTCAGCCCCTTCTGGATTGTATCTTGACAGGATGACTGTTGTTTGAAAGGCAGACCTGAGATTAGAGTATAAGAGCGGTTCAGGCACCCCTGAGTAGCTCCAGGAAAAGTCCCTGCAAATACGGAATCAAAAGGAGAAGCACGTGGAAATTCCCTTCCTTTCCTTTCCTTTCCTTTCCTTTCCTTTCCTTTCCTTTCCTTTCCTTTCCTTTCCTTTCCTTTCCTTTCCTTTCCTTTCCTTTCCTTTCCTTTCCTTTCCTTTCCTTTCCTTTCCTTTCCTCCCCTCCTCTCCATTCTTCAACTTTCCCTTCCCTTCCCTTTCCCCTCCTCTCTTCTCCCCTCCCCTCCTCTCCATTTTTCAACTTTTCCTTCCTTTCCCATTGCTTCCCTTCCTTTCCTTTCCTTTCCCTTTCCTTTCGTCTTCTCTCCTCTCTTCTCCCCTCCATTCTTTTCCTTCCCTCCACTCCCCTTCCTCTCCTCTTCTCTCCTCTCCATTCTTCAACTTCCCTTTCCTTCCCTTCCCTTTCCTTCCCTCCACCCCACTTTTTCCCTCTTATCTCCTGACTCTTCCTTTCCTTTCCGTTTCCCTTTCTCTTCCTCTTCTCCTTTCCATTTTCCTTCCTCTTCCTCTTCCCCCTTTCCCTTCCCCTCCTTCTTTCCCTTTTATCCGCCTTTTTCCTACAGACCTAGGACACAAGCTCTTCTCCAAGGACGTTGCTCTCCTTTGACCTCCCTCCCTTTCTTCCTAACCTGGGGAATTCTCCCGCTTTGCAGGGGGGGTTTCTGTTGTGGAAATCCCTTCCCCTCCTTTCCCAGCTGCAGCCTCTTTTTGCGCAGGGCTGCGATGCTCTTTTATAAGCCTTTGGTCTAGTTTTCTTTTCTTTTCTTTTCTTTTTGGCCACAGCTTCTGACTCTGCTTCTCATCAGCAGAAGCCTGTTAGATCTGGAGCCCAAAGAGTCTCCAGGGGCTGCTTGGAGTCGGCAGGTTTCTTTCGGGGTAGCCCATCTGCTACCAGGATCGGAGCTGGGAAGAGGAGCTGGGCTTAGGGGCCGGGCGCTTTCTCTCCTCTAAACAGGGTCATCCAGCTGCTGCACTGTGTGTGCATGGACAGGTACAAAAGAGGAACCACTCCAGGTAAATAGGGGCTGGACCAGTGATGGCGAACCTTTTCCCAAACCGGTGCCCAAACCGGAACCTACGTACATGTGCGTGCGCCGGAGTGCTGGATACCCGAAGACCAGCTGGCCGGTGTGTGCATGTCAGCCAGCTGGTCTTCGAGTTTCTGGTGCGTGCGCTGGCCAGCTGGTCTTCACGCATGCCGGAGCACCGGTACCCCAAAGACCAGCTGGCCAGGGCGTGCATGCTTGTTTTTTGGCCATCTTGGAGCTGTTTTTCTGGCTGTTTTTCGGGCCACTTTCAGGCTATTTTCAGGCTCAAAACTGGCCTGAAAATGGCCCGAAAAACGGCCTGAAAACAGCTCGGAAAAACAGAAGAGTAGCTGGCTCTGTGTGCCACCTCCGCCACGCCTGCCATAGGTTCGCCGTCACGGGGCTGATGTGCCTTTGAGCAAAGGTTTTGTAAGGTTTGGTGATGAGCCAAAAGAACATACCCAGTTCCTGAAGAACGGTTGCAGGAACTGGGTATGTCTAGTTTAATAAAAAGAAGGACTAGGGGAGACATGATAGCAGTGTTCCAATATCTCAGGGGCTGCCCCAAAGAAGAGGGAGTCAAACTATTCTCCAAAGCACCTGAGGGTAGAACAAGAAGCAATGGGTGGAAACTCATCAAGGAGAGAAGCAGGTCCTCATTTTACCTACCTTATAAAGGATGGAAGGCTGAGTCAACCTTGGGCGGGCTTGAACCTGCACTAATTGCAGGCTGCTGTGTTCTAATAACAGGCTTCTAACAGCCTGAGCTATCAAGGTCCCTTCCAACTCTGTTGTTATCAGCAGAAGCCTGTTAGATCTGGAGCCCAAAGAGTCTCCAGGGGCTGCTTGAGTCGGCAGGTTTCTTCGGGTAGCCCATCTGCTACCAGGATCGGAGCTGGGAAGAGGAGCTGGGCTTAGGGGCCGGGCGCTTTCTCCTCTAAACAGGGTCATCCAGCTGCTGCACTGTGTGTGCATGTCAGCCAGCTGGTCTTCACGCATGCGGAGCACCGGTACCCCAAAGACCAGCTGGCCAGGGCGTGCGTGCCTGTTTTTGGCCACTTTCAGGCTATTTTCAGGCTCAAAAGTGGCCTGAAAATGGCCCAAAACGGCCTGAAAACAGCTCGAAAAACAGAAGAGTAGCTGGCTCTGTGCCACCTCCGCCACGCCTGCCATAGGTTTGCCATCACGGGCTGATGTGCCTTTGAGCAAAGCTTTTGTAAGGTTTGGTGATGAGCCAAAGAACATACCCAGTTCCTGAAGAACGGTTGCAGGCATTGGGTATGTCTAGTTAATGAAAAGAAGGACTAGGGAGACATGATAGCAGTGTTCCAATATCTCAGGGGTTGCCACAAAGAAGAGGGAGTCAAACTATTCTCCAAAGCACCTGAGGGTAGAACAAGAAGCAATGGGTGGAAACTAATCAAGGAGAAGCACGTGGAAATTCCTTCCTTTCCTTCCTCCACCCCACTTTTCCCTCTTATCTCCTGACTCTTCCTTTCCTTTTGTTTCCTTCCTTCCTTTCCTTCCTCCTTTCCCAGCTGCAGCCTCTTTTTGCACAGGTCTGTGATGCTCTTTATAAGCCTTTGGTCTAGTTTTCTTTTCTTTTTTTTGGCCATCTTGGAGCTGTTTTTCTGGCTGTTTTTCGGGCCACTTTCAGGCTATTTTCAGGCTCAAAAGTGGCCTGAAAATGGCCCGAAAAACGGCCTGAAAACAGCTCGGAAAAACAGAAGAGTAGCTGGCTCTGTGTGCCACCTCCGCCACGCCTGCCATAGGTTTGCCATCACGGGGCTGATGTGCCTTTGAGCAAAGCTTTTGTAAGGTTTGGTGATGAGCCAAAAGAACATACCCAGTTCCTGAAGAACGGTTGCAGGAACTGGGTATGTCTAGTTAATGAAAAGAAGGACTAGGGGAGACATGATAGCAGTCTTCCAATATCTCAGGGGTTGCCACAAAGAAGAGGAAGTCAAGCTATTCTCCAAAGCACCTGAGGGTAGAACAAGAAGCTAGTCTCATTCTATTTGTATATTTACAAAGTCAACTTATTGCCCCCCCAACAATCTAGGTCCTCATTTTACCTACCTTATAAAGGATGGAAGGCTGAGTCAACCTTGGGCCGGGCTTGAACCTGCACTAATTGCAGGCTGCTGTGTTCTAATAACAGGCTTCTAACAGCCTGAGCTATCACGGCCCTTCCAACTCTGTTGTTATATATTATAAGAACTTAAGCGGAGGCTTGAGAAAGAATCAGCATTTATTTTGATCAAAGCAAAAGGCTGGGTAGACCATTCCATGAACATATAGACAAGGTGAATTTGGGGAGAGACATCAGCTTAATACCCGGTTCTCGCCCCCTGGCCCATGCCTGCCTTGCAGCCCTGTGCAGCAAGGAGCAGGGGGTCTGAGAGCTTAGCAACAGAGGGGCTGGGTGCTTATCAACACGAGTATTTGCCCGATACAACCCTGCCAAGCTATGACATAACCCGCAGCAGGCTCTGAGTTGTGCACAAAAGCAAGACACCAGAAGTGAGATCGCTGGTAGAGGCAATTCCAATTCTTAGCAAAGCAATTCTTACAGAAGCAAAACAGCAAGTCAAAGCAATTCTACTGACTTAATGTCCAACTAATTCTACCTATTCTATTATTGTAATGTCCCTTCAGTTTCGTTCCAAATACTGCAGGGCAAATGCAAACGGTTGCAGGCATTGGGTATGTCTGGCTTAAGGAAGAGAAGGACTAGGAGGGACATGGTAGCAGCCTTCCAAAATTTCAAGTGGATGCCCCAAAGAAGAGGGAGACAAGATATGCTCCAAAGCAGGGGCTTCCAACCTTGGTCCCTTTAAGACTTGTGGACTTCAACTCCCAGAGTCCCCCAGCCAGCAAAGCTGGCTGAGGAACTATGGGAGTTGAAGTCCACAAGTGTTAAAGGGATCAAGGTTGGAGACCCCTGCTCCAAAGCACCTGAAGACAGGACGAGAAGCAAAGGGTGGAAACGAATCAAGGAGAGAAGCAACCTAGAAATTAAGGAGGAGTTTCCTCATAGTTAGCACAATCAACCAGTGGAGCAGCTTGCCATCAGAGGTTGTGGGTGCTCCATCACTGGAAGTTTTTAAGATGTTGGATAACCATTTGTCAGAAATGATGTAGGGTCTCCTGCTTGAGCAGGAATTCTGGGAGCTGAAGTTTCCAGATCATAAAAGGGTCATCATATTTTCCCACCTCTGCTTTTAGGCCAATTATCAGGGGTATCGGATGGGTCCACCTGACCCAGATTTTCTGCGTGATGCTTCCGTCCATCGGCAGGCGAACTGGGAAATGCAAATTTCGAACAGCTGTAGGGAGAAACCTATGCCAAGGCCCCATTCTCGACTCAAACGGGGCGCCTTCTTGTGCAATTATAAATCCCACTCTGGCAGCTTTTCAGCCGGGGAGATCATCAAGGTAGATTACTTTCCAGTAAATGAACTAAAGACTTGCAGGTGTTCCATCGCGCCCCCCTCCCATCTCCTCCCCCCCGCCCAGCGCTCCCTTCGTTTCCAAAACCTTTCTGCTTTTTAACGAGGCCAATCCTGCCAAAGGAAGCATCTCCACCATGCATTATACATGAGAGCCGTTTGCCCACCATGCTCCCAGAGTCATCCTTGGCCTTTTCCAGGTTGGATGACACCAATTAAGAACTGGGAGTTTTATTATTTTTATTATTATTATTATTTTAAATTATTCAATAATCTGAACTCTCACGGTCGTTTAACATACCGGTATCGATGTCGTAAACAAGTTCTAATGGGCCCTAGAGGGTTTTGGGATGGGATTTTTTCCGCCTCCCCTTGTCGGTTTCCTGCCTGTAAGCACAGGGATTAAACTCCACGAGATGAAGAGAAGAAAGAAACGAAAGAAAGAAAGAGAGAGAGACAGAGAGAAAGAGAGAGAAAGAAAAAGAAAGAAAGAGGGAGGGAGGGAGGGAGGGAGAAAGGAAAGGAGGAAGGAAGGGAAGGAAGGAAGGAAGGAAGAAAAGAATGAAAGAAGGAATATACAAGTGGGAAAAGAAAAAAATTGAATTTGAGAAGATGGATTAATTTTAAAAAATGGACTGTAAGAAGAAGCAATATGTGAAGTTGGTATTGTTTCTTTTCTTTTTTTTTATTATTCTTTCCTATCTTTTTTATTTTTATTGTGAGGGGATTTATAGTTTTAAATTTTTTAAAGGTGGGAGGTTATGTATATTTTGTATACTTTAGCTTGTGATTGTTGGTTATAATACCCGGTATTTGCTCTGGGAAGTCTGGGGGGGGGGAAGGGGGAGGAGGGGAAGGGGAAATGAATCAACAAGTGATACATGGACTGATTATTAATGTACAGTAATTTTTGAAGATATGAAATTAAAAAATTTAAAATGATATTGGGGATGCTCGACTGCCATTTCAGGAAGAAAAGGAGAGAGGAGTAGAAGGAGGGAAGAAAGTGGATAGGAAAGTGTAGAGAAGGAGGAGGGGAATAAGAGGGTTAGATAGAGTGGAAGATGGGAGGAGTGGAGAAGGAGGAGAGGAAGTAGTAAAGTGAAGGGATGAAGGGGGAAAGTAGTAGAGGTAGAGAGGAAGTGGTGTAGAAAGGAAGTGGCAGTCGGGCAGGCCTGAATTAGTAATAAATAAAAATTAATGATTAATGATGGATAATAGTTTGTACATAAATATGATGTTGAAAAATGGAAATAAAAAATTATTTATATAAAAAAAAAAAGAATGAAAGAAAGTCAGCACACACAAACACTGGCAGGTTGTTTGATGGTTTGGGTTTGCCTTCAGGATTTTAACCTGCACTGAACCAAATACATCAAAGGCACCACAGATAAAATCAGCAAAATTCTCCACAAACACAACATCAAGACCGCCTTCTGCAGAGACCAAAAAATAGCCAACATCTTAAGAAACCCCAAAGAGAAGATCCATCTAGAAAACCAAGGATTCTATGAAATACCATGCAAAATCTGCCCAGCCACATACATTGGACAAACTAATAGGCGAATAAATGCATGCATCGCAAAACACAAGAACGCAGTCAGAAAAGAAGAAAAAACCTCTTCCCTTTTCCAGCACCTTAAAACCACAGGACATGAAATTGATTTTGAAGGAACCAAATGAATCTCCAAAATTAAACACTATAACAAGAAAATAATTATGGAAGCCATCGAAATAGAGAAACATCCCCACAACATGAACAAATGGGACGACACCTCCCGCCTACCAGACATCTGGAAACTAGCCTTAGTCAACAAACAAGTCCCAGCCATGAAAATTGACACCGGACCCAGGATAACATACAACGCCACCACCGATCATCCTCTCCAGATTCAAACCCAAACCCATCCCACAGACGAAACACAACCACCATCCAGAAGCCAGACCATGCTGGCACCACCTGCCGCTGCGCCCCCCTCCGATCCCCACACAAAGCAAGCTGATACACGCCAGGAACACATGACAAGACCTCGGACTCGGAGCCAAACCAAAACCCGGGATGCTGCATCACAGCCATCTGCTCAAGACATCACATCACAGAACTCCAGAGGCCACAACACCAAAGCTCAGGAACAAAAGACTAGGACCACACCCACACAGGATGCTACGAAACAGCCGACCAATCTGCAAACACCCACTCCATCTACCAATCAAGATGCAACCACACAACCAACCAACCCACTCACAGCAACAGTCCCCACTTACCTCCCCACCAGTATTTATAGAGAGAGACGGCAGCTCCGACCACGCTTTGCTCACACAAGCACGAAGCCGAAAGCACCAGCCTGAAGATGATGAGTGAGACTCGTCGAAACGTCGCCGAGATACTCTCAACTTTACACGGGAAAAGACCCGAATACGCCAAGACCTACATACCTATACCCGTGAAAACCTACAAACACACACACACACACACACTCAAATTTCCAACAGTTAAGTAATATCCCATTCTGTACAAGGTGAAACATTTTTACCTCGACTTCCCTGCTGTGTAATGGCCAATCAGACTCTATTTATAAGAGGGCTGAATGGATTTCCTGGCTCCGTTATTCAAAATTAAACATTTTTCAGACATTAACATTTAACGGCTTGTCTTTTCTTTTCTTTTCTTTTTTTTCCCCGCCACACTTCAAGTTGATTTTATGTAACCCTAGATACTCGCAATTCCTGGATAGGCTGAAGTGCCTTGTTTATACTCCAGCTCCTGCAGGCGATGCTTTTATATTTATCGTACCTGTGTAGACGGAATTAAATTGCAGATTAGATAGCACGTTCCTCTCTTTCGCTTGAAAATGATGGGTTGTGGAGATGCGCTGGCTCTTGATAATCAAACCATTTCATTTCTGTATCTTAGTTGTTGTTGTTTTTTTAAATTGCCTTATAAACCACGGATGAGAACTAGCCAAGGAACCATAGACAAGATTTTAACAGAATAATGGAGTTGGTCTTTCTGGATAAGAATCTGGTGGATTATGCAGAATGTTCTGAAAAAGAAGATAAAGTTCCTACCGCAATTTTTTCTTTTGGGAATAACAATGGACTGTACAGTGATTGAGACTGATTTTGAACTTAATAACAGCAGCAAGATTGTTGATTGGACAATATTGGAAGAAAAAAGAATTACCCACAATAGAAGAATGGATATTGAAAGTTTCCAATTTGGCTGAGATGGCTAAAATCTCAGCCTTCCTGAAAGACAGTACTCAAGAAAAATATTTAAATGAATGGAAGAACTGGATTAACTATATTCAAAATAGATATCAGATTAAGAAATTTCGGATTGCCTTTGAATGAAGGATGTTGTTTTTTATTTTAATGGAAGAAGTCAGGTTATGTGAGAGAGAAGGATTATAATTGTGTTAGATTTTAAAAATTTAATGTATGACTGTTTGTTTAATGAACTATACCTTGTGTTTGCTCTGGGAAGTCGGGGGGGGAGGGGGGTTTTGGAGGGAGGGAGGGAGGGGGGAAAATTTAATTGTTGTTGTAAAACTTTTTCAATAAAAATAAAATCAAAAAAATAATGGAGTTGGAAGGGACCTTGGAGGTCTTCTAGTCCGACCCGTTGCTCAAGCAGAAAACCCCATACCGGTAGTCCTCAACTTACGATCACAATTACAAGCCCAAAATTCCTGCTGTTAAGTCAGATGTTTATTATGTGCCTTTCGCCCCATTTTACGACTTTTCTTGACTTTCTTTAAGTGAGTCACCGCAGTCGATAAGTTAGCGACCCGGTTGTTAAATGAACCTGGCTGTCCTGTTGACTTCGCTTGTCAGAAAGTCACAAAAGGGGATCATGGGACCCTGGGAAACGACAACCGTCATAAATACCAACCGGTTGCCGAGCATCTGGATTCTGATCATGTGACCACGGGGAGGCTGCTAAAGTCGTAACTGTGAAAAATGGTCGTAAGTCACATTTTTCAATGTCGCCGTAAACCTTTGAACATCACCAAATGAACTGTTATAAGTCAAGGACTACCTCTACCATTTCAGGCAGGTGGCTGTCCAGTCTCTTCTGGAAAGCCTCCAGTGATGAAACACCTACAACTTCTGGTGGCAAGCTGTTCCACTGGTTAATGGTCCTCACTGTTAGGAAGTTTCTCCTTCATTCCAGGTTGCTTGTCTCCATGATGAGTTTCCATCCGTTGCTGCTTCTCCTGCCTTGGGGTGCTTTGGAAAATAAGTTGACCCCCTCTTCTTTCTGGCAGCCCCTCAAATACTGGACTACTGCTATCACGTCCCCCTTCCTCCCAGTCCTTCTTTTCTCTAGACTCGCCAAATCCAAATCCTACAACCATTCTTCATATGTTTTAGTCTCTCGGCCTTTAATCATCTTTGTTGCTCTTCTAGATCAGGGGTCTCCAACCTTGGCAACTTTAAAACTTGTGGACTTCAACTCCCAGAATTTCTCAGCCAGCAAAGTTGCCAAGGTTGGAGACCCCTGTTCTAGAATATCAGCCTATTTTTATATCTTAGGAACCAAAACTGGATGCAGTATTCCAAGTATGTCTTATCAAGGTATCATAAACTGGCACTGATACTTTGTGTGATCTTGATCACATCTCTCTGTTAATGCAGCCTGACAGCAGAGGTTGGATCTTTCCTTGATTGGTTTCCATCAAGAGGACTTATAGGTCTCCTAGTCCAACCCCCCACCCTGCTCAAGCAGGAGACCTTATGCCAGTGATGGCGAACTTGTGGCAAGCATGCTGGAAGTGACACGCAGAGCCATCTCTCCAGGCATGCCAGCCATCACCCATTGCTTTTTCGGGTTCCGGCGTGCACATGCCCACTAGCCAGCTGGGAATGCCAGAAATCAGTAGACCAGCTCCCTGGCACACATGCGCACGCTGGAATCTAGAATCTCAGCTTCCCGGCGCACATATTCCCGCTGAGGAACTGCTTTTTTCGTTTCCAGCCCTTCTGCTCGCGTGGTCTCCTGTTTCGGCACTCAATGCCGAAAATGTTCACCAACACTGCCTTATATTTTATTTATTTATTTATTTTATTCGATTTTTATACCGCCCTTCTCCCGAAGGACTCAGGGCGGTGTACAGCCATTTAAAATACACAATATATACATTAAAAACAAGATTAAAACAAGACATATTATAGGGTGGCCGAAAATTTAAAACAATTAACAAACCTTAAAATATAAATAACCCCAATTAAAATTTAATAAAACTTTTAAGCCAGTCCCGCTTGAATAAATAGGTGCGTTTTCAGCTCACGGCGAAAAGTCGGAAGATCAGGCACTTGACATAAACCAGGGGGAAGTTCGTTCCAGAGCGTAGGAGTTCCAACAGAGAAGGCCCTACCCCTGGGGGCTGCCAGCCGACATTGTTTGGCGGACGGCACCCTGATTATACCATCTCAGACCAATGGTTGTCCAATGGCTTTTTGAAAACCTCCAGTGACGAAACAGCCACAACTTCTAGAGGCAAATTGTTCCACTTACTGATTGTTCTCACCGTCAGGAAATTCCTCCTTAGTTCCAGGTTGCTTCTCTCCTTGTTTAGATTCCATCCATTGCTTCTTGTCGGGCCTTCAGGTGCTTTGGAGAATAGCTTGACTCCCTCTTCTTTGGGGCAGCCCCTCAAATATTAAAACAGGGCTGGCACATGCCACCTGCAAGGTTACCTAAAATGTTTAAAAATATGTCTTGCAAATGTTGGAAGTGCAATAAAAAAACGGGCACATTTTATCATATGTGGTGGCTTGGGCAAAAATGCACAGATGGCTAGAAAAGATAGTAGGGAAAGATGTAGACTTTAAACCTGAACTGTTTTTATTAGGGTTGATATCAGAAAAAAATTGATAAGAAAAGTATGTATTTAATATTACGTGTCTTAATAGCAGCAAGGGTTATCTTCACACAATATTGGAAAAATGAAGAAACACCTCAGGACGAAGAGATAATTCGGAAGATACTAGATTGGCCAGAAATTAACTGCGTCCCTTCCTGGACCGGGATTCGTTATGCACGGTCACTCATGCCCTCGTTACCTCCCGCCTGGATTACTGCAATGCTCTCTACATGGGGCTCCCCTTGAAGAGCACCGGGAGACTTCAACTGGTACAGAATGCGGCTGCACGGGGGATAGAGGGAGCGTCTCGGAGCTTCCATATAACACCTCTCCTACGCAAGCTGCACTGGTTGCCGGTGGTCTTCCGGGTGCAATTCAAGGTGTTGGTGATCACCTTTAAAGCGCTCCATGGCATGGGACCAGGTTACTTACGGGACCGCCTACTGCCGCCAATAGCCTCCCATCGACCTGTGCGCTCCCACAGGGAGGGCCTCCTCGGGGTTCCGTCAGCTAAACAATTTCGGCTGGCGGCCCCCAGGGGAAGAGCCTTTTCTGGGGGGGCACCTACCCTATGGAACGAACTGCCTCTGGGGCTACGCCTTCTTCCCGAACTCCGGGCCTTTAAGCGCGAGCTCAAGACTTTTTTGTTTCACTGAGAAGGGTCGGCCTAAGAGTAATTTTTAATTGAATGGTTTTATTACTTGTTATTTTAATATTCGGCCTTATGGATTCAGATTTTTAAATTTCAAATATTCTGCTTTAATTTTTGTATATGTCTTTTTAACTTGGCTGTAAACCACTCTGAGTCTTCGGAGAAGGGCGGTATAGAAATGTAAATAATAAATAAATAAATAAATAAATGGATTAGACTTGCATTGAAAATCAAACAGAAAGAAAACACGGAATATTATCAAACATGGAATTTATTTTACCAGTGGTTGGGGGAAAAAAGTGGCGGGGATTAAGAATCTGTATTGCTAAGCAAATAAAATACCCAGACCACACAATATTTAGTTAATAGAAAATTAATGCAATTTATATTTTTTTAAAAAATACTGGAGCACTGCTATTTTGGAATTGTCGAAGCTGAACGTGATTTTCGTTTCTTGTTTGTCTACAGATGTCCAGCCAGAGAGGTCATGGTCAGCTGGCGCCGGATTCAGACCTGCATGGCTCCTACCTTGGTGTCGCTAAACTACAGACTTTGCATAAGGATCACAACTTAACTCGTAGAAGCCCTAGTCTTCAACCTTCAACTCGACCCGGTAGGAATAGGGGTGTCCTTGAGGCCGGCATCCCTGGATGTCAAACGGAGGCCAAGAACAGTGGTCTTTTGCAAAACGGATTGCCCCATAAATGCAACCACGGGGCGTCTCCAGCCACGCGGCCGTTGGCTCCCCAACTTAGGAGAACTCCTGATGGGGAGAAGAGGAGGAACGGCTGTCCTCTTCCAGGGTGCCCCTTCCATCAAAAATTAGGAAACTCGGCTCCTCACGAGTCTTTTCAAGACGCTTGCCGCGTTCGAGACCGATACCCGGGGGTCCCGTGTGAATCCTCCTTGGAATATTTCGGCTCACCGCACCTTCAGAGGCCGAAGGCCGGCGATGTCACGAGAGCGAAAGAAGCCAATCACTGGGGCCGGAACTTCTCGGAAGAGAAAAGGAAAGAGCTCCTGCTCCAGAAAATTGAGCTGGAAATCGAGAAGGAGCGTCTGCAGAATTTGTTAGCGGAGCAAGAGGCCAAGCTTCTCCAGCAGCAAGAGCAGCTCCAGCAATCCAGGCGGGAGTATCACCGGTAAGCTCGGGGAAGAGGGAATGAGAAACCGGTTTTTGCTAGACCAGGGATCTGCAAACTCAGTAACTTTTAAAGACGGGTGGACTTCAACTCCCAGAATTCCCCAGCCAGCACATGCTGGCTGGGGAATTCTGGGAGTTGAAGTCCACGGGTCTTTAAAAAATTGCCAGGTTTGGAAACCTCTGTGGTAGAGCACAGTTGCTGTCCCAGAAATTTCAGAGTCCTTTTACCTGACTTGCAGGCTCAAAGAACCACACCAGGAAAGAGGTAAGTCCTCAACTTACGGCCACAATTGAGCCCTGAACTGACATTGCTACTGGGTGGATTTGATGTAAATCAAGTCGATTTAGAATAGAATAGAATTTTTTATTGGCCAAGTGTGATTGGACACACAAGGAATTTGTCTTGGTGCATAGGCTCTCAGTGTACATAAAAAGACAAGATCCATTCGTCAAGAATTATAAGGTACAATGTTTAATGATAGTCATAGAATAGAATAGAATTAGAATTAGAATTAGAATTAGAATTAGAATTAGAATAGAATAGAATAGAATAGAATAGAATAGAATAGAATAGAATAGAATTCTTATGAAGGCTCTCAGTGTACATAAAAGAAAAGATACCTTCATCAAGGTACAACATTTACAACACAAATGATGGTCAATATATCAATATAAATCATAAGGATTGCCAGCAACAAGTTATAGTCATACAGTCATAAGTGGAAAGAGATTGGTGATGGGAACTATGAAACGATTAATAGTAGTGCAGATTCAGTAAATAGTTTGACAGTGTTGAGGGAATTATTTGTTTAGCAGAGTGATGGCCTTCGGGAAAAACCTGTTCTTGTGTCTAGTTGTTCTGGTGTGCAGTGCTCTATAGCGTCGTTTTGAGGGTAGGAGTTGAAACAGTTTATGTCCAGGATGTGAGGAATCTGTAAATATTTTCACGGCCCTCTTCTTGATTTGTGCAGTATACAGGTCCTCAGTGGAAGGCAGGTTGGTAGCAATTATTTTTTCTGCAGTTCTAATGATCCTCTGAAGTCTGTGTCTTTCTTTGAATCACGATTTAAACCATGATTTAAACCACTAGTAAAAAGGCTTGACTTAAATCAACTCGATTGAAATCATCATTTTGAAAGAGCCACTGCCATCTCTGTCCCGCAGCGGCTCCTCCTCTGACCCGCGGTTGACTCACCGACAGTCCCAAAATTGCAGAATATACACAGCCTCATCTGGTACATAACTAAGCTCCATTTCATGCTGAATAAACTCAAATTATTAATGCATCTTAAATAGAAGACTATCTTTAGATAGATTTTTACTCCAAAAGCATTTTATTAAAATAAATTTGATTAAAAAAAAAAGAAATCTGATTTAAATAAAAAAAAACTGATTTATTTTTTTTAAAAAAATTGGTTTATATCCACCCTGCATTGCTAAGTGAGAAATTTGTCCGCTTTTGGGGACTTTCTGAATAAAGTGCACAGCAGAAGATAATTCTTATTAAATCAAAACATTGCACATTCTTAAAGCACCGTCAAGGAGAATAATACAATTGCTTCTTGTCCTGCCTTCATGGGCTTTGGAGAATACGTTGTGTCCCCTTCTTCTCTGTGACAGCCCCTCAAATATTGGAAGACTGCCATCATTAGAGCTATTCTAGGTAATCATGTATGCCCCGTTGGTGTCGGTTACCATGCGGGTCTTACCGTACTGAGCTCTGATTGGCATTTGGGTTGAAGACCCTTTGAATGGGTGCGCTTCAAGGTTTTGGTAACTATCTTCAAAGCGCTCCATGGCATAGGGCCGGGCTATCTACGGGACCGTCTGCTGCCACCGATTGCCTCCCACCGACCCGTGCGCTCTCACAGGGAGGGACTCCTTAGGGTGCCGTCAGCCAGGCAGTGCCGACTGGCGGCGCCCAGAGGGAGAGCCTTTTCTGTGGGGGCTCCCACCCTCTGGAACGAACTTCCCCCAGGTCTTCGTCAACTTTCCGACCTTCGAACCTTTCGCCGCGAGCTTAAGACACACCTATTTATTTGCGCAGGACTGGACTAGAATTTTAAATTTTAATTTGGTTTTAATGGGGTTTTATTATTTTTATTGCAATTTTTAACATTCGGCCTTATTTAATAAGTTTTTTAAATTGGTGTTTTATTCTGTATTCATATGTATGTTTTTATTGGGCTGTAAACTGCCCTGAGTCCCCTGGGAGATAGGGCGGTATATAAATGTGATTAAATAAATAAATAAATAAATAAATAAATAAATAAATAAATAAATAAATAAATAAATAAATAAATGAATGAATGAATGAATGAATGAATGAATGAATGAATGAATGAATGAATGAATGGTGTGGGAGTAGGAATGGATTTCCAGAGGAAAAAATTGCAACTACAGGAACCATCTGCCCCACTCGGGTGACCCCGAGGACACAGATAAACCTCCAAGTGGCCTCAATGACTCTCTCTAAGAAGGATGCAAATGACCAGCTGTCTGCAAGGAGCATAAATCCTTCCCTTCCCCGCCATCCAGTCAGAGCTGAAGAAGCTTCTTGGATGAGAAGCGAAACGTCTTCAAAGAAGAAAAAACCAAGGAAGTCCAGTTGCCTCCTGAAAAAGCACCTTTAGGACTGAGCTCTGAATCCAAACCTGCACAATGGAGGTACTTTCTGAGAACCTAGAATAGAATAGAATGAGCTGGAAGGGACCTTGGAGGTCTTCTAGTCCAGCCCCCTGCTCAAGAAGGAGAGAACCTATACCATTTCAGATGAGTTGTTGTCTAGACTCTTAAAAACCTCCGGTGTTGGAGCACCCACAACTTCTGGTGGCAGGTTGTTCCACCGGTTAATTCTCCTCACCGTTAGGAAGTTTCTCCTTAATTCCAGGTTGCTTCTCTCCTTGGTTAGTTTCCATCCATTGTTTCTTCTCCTGCCTTCTGGTGTTTTGGAAAATAAGTTGACCCCTCTCTTCTTTGTGGCAACCCCACAAATACTGGAATACTGCTATCATTTCCCTTCAATTCTTCTTTTCTCTAAACTAGCCAAACCCAAATCTTGCAACCGTTCATTCTTCATTTGATTAAATATTAAAAAAATTTGATTAAATAAAATAAATAAATTCATATGTGTTAGTCTCCAGGCCTTTGATCATCTTAGTTGCTCTTCTCTGAACTTTTTCCAAAGTCTCAACATCTTTTTTGCAGTGTGTGGACCTGTTTGGAGGGTTGGAATAAACACCTGCAGAACCCTTGCCATGCACACGTGTGTGTCGGAGTGTGTGTTTGTGTGTGTGTATAGCAGCACATTCCCTCAATCGTTCATCTTGTTGAACCGACTTCTTGGCTTTAAGCTGCAATCTGGTCCTCGTAGCCACACACACACACCCTGAGCTAAAACTCTCCCCTCCCCAACGCCCCGTAGCCCTGAACTCTCTTAACTCTGGTTTATTTCCAACCATTGTTTGATTAGAGACTGTCGGAGCTGCAGTGTTTGAGAAGTTGGCTGTGGGGGGACGGGGTCACCCGCCAAGGTCAAGAGCAAAGCAGGAGGGCAACAATTGGAGAAAATGATATTTGAAATGATGGGGAAAGTAATAACATTGAGAGTGGAAACTATATTATTGTTGGTAATTAAGGAAATAGAATTAACAAAATATGAAAAAGAATTGATTAGAATTATGATTATAATAGGTAGAATTATAATAGCTAGATATTGGAAACTAGATGTGATTTTTAGAATAGAAGAGTGGAATTCTGAAATGTGGAAATTAGCTTTAAATGATAAAATGACATGTGATATTAAAATTAGAAGTGGTGTGTATAAAGAAGATATTTTCTGGAAGATTTGGAAACCATTTGTGGATTATGCGCTTGGAAAATTGGACGCCTCGGTACCTGTACCTCGAGAACGTGGATTTTGGCAATCATGAGGACATATCCGAAGACCCAAATCTTCCTTTTTTATGTATAGCACAAGGGTGGAATAAATGTATTTTCTTTTCTGTTTGTAATGTTAGAAAAAAGCAATAAAAAAATTAATTAAAAAAAAAAAAGAGCAAAGCAGGAGCAGATGGATTTTTACCTTTAATCATCCCTACATGGGACTTTCAGTGAAAGGGAGGAAGGAGAGAGGAGAGGGAGAAGGGCTGGGGAGGGGAGGGGGTTTGTTTTTCAAGTGGGCTCAGAGCGCTCAACGGGGTTTCCTCAGCGGGGAGTTGAAGTCCACAAGTCTTAAAGTTGGCAAAGTTGGAGATCCCCGGTTTAGAGGCAGCGTTATGTGTTGGCATCTAATTAGACCCCCAATGGCAACTATGATAGGTCCTTGGGGTCCTTGGTAGTCTCTGAGCTTGGTGGTTTTCTTGCAGACGTTTCATGACCCAACTAGGTGACATCATCAGTGATACAAAAGAGTGGTGTTTCCTCCCCTATTAGACACAAGTGCTTTTTTTCTCTGTCATTCTACAACAGAAAGAGAAAATCTGTATCTCAGGGTTGAACTGTGGGGTCCTTGTTGGTCTCTGAGCTTAGTGGTTTTTCTGCAGATGTTTCATGACCCAACTAGGTAACATCATCAGTGCTAGAAAGGAGTGGGGTTTGTGGAGAGGAAAAAGGGGTGGGGGGAGATGGGAGGAGGAGGAGACTGTTTAGTCCTTGATGGTCTCTGAACTTAGTGGTTTCTTGCAGACGTTTCATGACCCAACTAGGGAACATCACCAGGGCTAGAAGGAAGTGGGGTTTTCTCTATGTTTATTTACTAGTGTCTTTTGTTCTCTTTTTTTTTTATTTTGTTTTATTGTCTCTTTCGAAGGGTATGTAGATGTTGTTTATCTCTAATTGCCTGTTGATGGCTGACTTGGCTGAGTGCCAGGCTTCCAGCAATTCTTGAGCATTTTCAGTCGCACCTTCTCCGTTAACTTTAACTCCCACATGGACTTCAACTCCCAGCATTCTCCAGGCGCAGGGAAAGATATATTTAGAAGAGTTTTATCAATCAGAATAAGGCTGGAAAGAGACCTTGGAGGTCTTCTAGTCCAACCCCTTGCTCAAGCAGGAGACCCTCTTCCATTCCAGACAGATGGCTGTCCAGCCTCTTCTTAAAAACCTTCCAGTGATGGAAAGCACCCACAACTTCTGATGGCAAGCAGTTCCACTGATTAATTGTCCTCACTGTTAGGAAATTTCTCCTTAGTTCCAAATTACTTCTCTCCTTGGTTAGTTTCCATCCATTGTTTCTTGTCCTGCCCTCTGGTGCTTATCCTGAAACGTCCCGACGACACCTGCCTCCTTTGAGTTTGGTGGTGTTTCCTCTCAGAGAAATGCGTCTGTAATTTCAAAAGATTTTCAATATGTTTACCGTATAAAATAAGAGTTTAAAAAAAGACGAGATAAAAGCACGCGGAGTTTCCTCAATATTTGAGCCTGCACATGGTGAGGAGTGGCTCTGTTTTCTTTGCAGGTTTAAAACCCGCGCTGGCAATCCGGAAGATGGGCTGATGGGGGAAGCGCTGATGGGACCAGGCTCCTCGGCTCCGGCCATGAACGGGATTTGTGATGGCCTTAGGTAAGGTCCTGACTTGGCTCACCTGTTACTGCCTTTTGTGTGCCAGAATATTCTATGATGTGCAAGGAGCTTTACTAGGTAAAGCTCATGTTTTTGTTCATAACTTCTTCTCTCTTCTCTTCTCTTCTCTTCTCTTCTCTTCTCTTCTCTTCTCTTCTCTTCTCTTCTCTTCTCTTCTCTTCTCTTCTCCTCCCCTCTCCCATTCGATTATTCTCTCCTCTCCTCTCCCTCTTTCTCCTTCTCCTCTTTTTCCTTCTCTCGCTCCCCCACTCCTATCCTATCCTCTCCATCTCCTTCTCCTTCCCCTCCCCCTTCCCCTCTCTCCCTCCCTTTCTCTTCACCTCTCCCCTCCTCCCCTGTTCCTCTCTACTTCCCTCTCCCACTCTTCTACTTCCCTCTCTTCTCTCCACCTCTCCCTATCTTCTATTTCTCTCTCCTCTCCCTATAATCACCCACCTTTATCTCCATTGACACATTGCCAAAGATCTAATCGGCAAAGCCACATGGAGTCCAGAATCAAACAAAGCTTCAAAATTAACAACGTTGCTTCCTGCAAAGACCCACATGCCTTTGCTCCTCTTTTAAGTCTTATGAGAGGGGCCAGTCATCTCCAAGCCCTACTCCTGAGTTGTCCCTTTTATTTTAACTGTTCTTGTCTTCTGGCAGCTCTGCACATGCGTGCTCTGGGAACAGGCTCCCCCTGTTCCTCTGCCTTGCTGAGGTCCGACTCTGGAGGCTCTGGAGGCAGCACGTACCTCCCAGATGGCCCTGGCCCCACCTCTGCCTCCGACGCAGAGCCCTCGTCCGAGCCTTCCCCAGACTCCAGGACTGGCCCATGTTCCTCCCCAGCCTCCTCACTGTCCGACTTTGCTGCCAGCTCCTCATGCTGCCGGTGGACCACAACAAGTACTCAGGGGTGGGCTTCACATACTGTAACAACCGGTTTGCCCAACACCAGAAATGTGCGCATGTGGCATCCATGCATGCATACGGTGTCACAATACATGGCAGTTCGTTCACGCGCACCATCCACACATGCGTGCAACATCAAACAACACGGTAATTCGCTCATGCACACTGTCTGTGCATGCGTGCAGCATCAGAAACACAGCAATATAGGACGGGATTGCGGGTGGGCAGGCTCACCCACAGGTTGCCGCTGCCGGTTCGTCTGAACCGGTTCGAACCAGCTGAATATTACCTCTGGTATGACTCCTGAGCTTTAACTGATAGCGTGGCGTCCAGGGATATCCAATCTTAGAAACTTTAGGACTGACTCATATTTATGATGTTGGCAGAGTCCCGGGGACATGTGAACTCCTTTTGTGACCTTCTGACAGTCCACAGGGGGAACCAGATTCGCTTAACAAAAGTTTGACTAGTTTAACTCTGGTGATTCACTTAACAACATTGGGAAGAAGAGTCTGTTGTGAGCTAGGCCCAAGTAGTTATTACCAGACACAATCAGTCCTAAAAAAACATATTTTTTTATAACAGCTGAGAATTACTTCATTCTCAGCTTAGTCCAAATTAAGTCCAAAACAAGTCCTTCAGAAACAGCCCTTTGGCCTTATCACAAACCTTTATCTGCTCTGGCACCCTGCCAAAGGCTTTTCTTGGCAAAGCCCCACGAAGTTCAGAAACAAGAGACGCCAACTAAAACAGATGTAGCAACGTTGCTTTCCTACAAAGAGCCCAAGAGCCTTTGCTGCTCTTTTAAGCCTTATGGGAGGGGCCAATCATCTCCTGGCCTTACTCCTGAGTCGTCCTTTATGCTTTAGCTGCTCTTGCCTTCTGGCAGCTGCTCCTGTTCCTCTGCCTCTCTGCTGTCCACCTCTGGAGGCTCCGGAGTCCTCACATCGCTCCCAGATGGCCCTGGCTCCATCTCTGCCTCCGACACAGAGCCCTCATCTGGGCCTTCCCCAGACTCCAGGAGTGGCCCATGGTCCTCCCAACCTCCTCACTGTCCAACTCCGCTGCCAGCTCCGCAGGCTACTGGTGGACCACAACAGGGTCATAAAATCGTTAAGTTAAATCACCTAACACATGTTAATGCTCACCTCCCTCCGAACGATGTCTTAATTAGCCGGCACTATCAGCTCTGGCAGCAAACTAGCGAGCGCCTGCCAAGTGACTCTGTTATCTCCCTTGATGCTGATGAGTCAACCAGGAACAAACAGTACTTCAGCTCTTAGTTAAGCAGTTGATTTGCTTGCTACGAAGAGGTATAGCAGCTCTTGCTGCCTTTATATCCTGTGGGGTGTGGCTCCATGACTCAGCACTTCCTAGGCCTGTCCCACCCCTGCTTCGGTTGTTCCATCCTCTCCTGCCTACGAAACCTAGGGTCCAGCCAGGCCTGACTGCCATCAGCTGGGTCTGAAGGTGTGGCCTGGGGAGGGAAAGAGTCAGGGGACGGAGGCCTCGTTATCTCTTCCACCTGGCCTGCCACTGGCTCCTGGAGCTGAGCCAGGGAAGCTGGTGCTCCCGAGGTAAGTCCTGACGGCCCTCCCTCCTCACTTTCCAAGTCACTTTCTGGCAGGGAGCCCGGCTCGGGGGGTGCAGACACAACAGCTTAGCAACAAGAATTTTGGGCTCCGTTGTGGTCATAAATTGAGGACTCCCTGTACTCTTCTCTGCACTTTCTAGGACCTCGGCCACAGTGAAACGGTGATTGACGAACACACCAATGTCGTATAATCACATTTGTTGGTCTGAAAGTCTGTTTACCGGAGACCTCCTGGTTTTTGGCTACCATAATCTAAGGAATTAAGCTATTCAGAGCTTCTGATGAGGGGTCTTTTCAATTCTTTCTCATCCTCCCCCGCCCCGGAGAGACCCCGGAGCAATTTTTCAGCATCCCTTGACGCATCCCCTCTCGTCTCTGGGCCAGCCAGTTGTGACGGATGTCGCGAAATTTGTTCCCTGCATTCATTCATCGGCTTTGCAAAAGGTTACCCGATGAACACGCCCTAAATTATTTAATTTAACTTGATGCAGATCGACTCGACCAGGGGTCTCCAACCTTGGTCCCTTTAAGACTTGTGGACTTCAACTCCCAGAGTTCCTCAGCCAGCTTTGCTGGCTGAGGGACTCTGGGAGTTGAAGTCCACAAGTCTTAAAGGGACCAAGGTTGGAGACCCCTGGAATAGACGGTGCTGTTAAAAGTCAAAAGTCTATTTTTGTTTTTTGTTCCGTTGTGTAGGAAAGAAATAGAGGCGGTCCTCGGCTTACAACAGTTCACTTAGTGACCCTTCGAAATGACAGTGGCCCCATAAAAAGGGACCTGGGATCCTTTTTCACGCTTAACGACCGTTGCAGACTCCCCAGGGTCACATGATCAAAATTAGGACACTTGGCAACCAACTCGTATTTCTGACGGTTGCTGTGTCCCGGGGTCGCAAAATCCCCTTTTGCAACCTTCTGACAAGCCAAGTCAATGGGGGAAGCCGGATTCACTTAAGGACCGTGGGACTAACTTAGCAACAGCAGTGACTCACTTAACAATTGTGGCAAGAAAGGTCATAAAATGGGGCAAAACTCACTGAACAAATTTCTTACTTTTTGGTGGGGTATGCAACCCTTTGAGAGCTGTATGCAATGAAATTTCATTTTAATCTATGCCAATTAGTGAATGTTCAAAGTGACAATAAAGTTATTATTCTTATTCTTATTCTTATTCTATTCCAGCCTATCCTATCCTATCTTATCCTATCATCTATTCTATTCTATTCTATTCTATTCTATTCTATTCTATTCCATCCTATCGTATCCTATCCTATCCTATGATCTATTCCTATTCAATTCAATTCTATTCTATTCTATTCTATTCTATTCTATTCTATTCTATTCTATTCTATTCTATTCTATTCTATTCTATTCTATTCCATCCTATCGTATCTTATCCTATCATCTATTTCTATCCTATCCTATCCTATCCCATCCCATTCCATTTTCATATTTTCTTTTCTATTCTATTCTATTCTATTCTATTCCATCCTATCGTATCGTATCGTATCCTATCCTATCCTATCCTATCCTATCCTATCCTATCCTATCCTATCCTATCCTATCCTATCATCTATTCCTATTCTATTCTATTCTATTCTATTCTATTCTATTCTATTCTATTCTATTCTATTCTATTCTATTCTATTCTATTCTATTCTATTCTTCTATTCCATCCTATCGTATCCTATCCTATGATCTATTCCTATTCTATTCTATTCTATTCTATTCTATTCTATTCTATTCTATTCTATTCTATTCTATTCTATTCCATCCTATCGTATCTTATCCTATCATCTATTTCTATCCTATCCTATCCTATCCCATCCCATTCCATCCTATCCTATCCTATCCCATCCTATCCCATCCTATCCCATCCCATCCCATTCCATTTTCATATTTTCTTTTCTTTCTATTCTATTCTATTCTATTCATTCTATTCTATTCTATTCTATCTCATTCCATCCCATCCTATCCCATCCCATCCTATCCTATCCTATCCCATCCCATCCCATCCCATCATCTATTCTATCTCTATTCTATTCTCATTCTATTCTATCTCATTCCATTCTATCTCATTCTATTCTATTCTCATTCTATTCCATTCCATCCCATCGATTCATCCCATCATCTATTCATCCTATCCCATCCCATCCCATCCTATCCTATCCTATCCTATCCTATCCTATCCTATCCTATCCCATCCCATTCCATTTTCATATTTTCTTTTCTTTTCTATTCTATTCTATTCTATTCCATCCTATCGTATCCTATCCTATCCTATCCTATCCTATCCTATCCTATCCTATCCTATCCTATCCCATTCCATTCCATTCTATCTCATTCTATCTATTCCATTCTATTCTATTCTATCTATTCTATTCTCATTCTATTCATTCTCATTCTATTCTCATTCTATTCTATTCTATTCCATTCCATCCCATCGATCCCATCCTATCCCATCCCATCCCATCCCATGATCTATTCCTATTCAATTCTATTCAATTCTATTCTCATTCTATTCTATTCTATTCTATCCTATCATCTATTCTATCCCATCCTATCCATCCATCATCTATTTCATCCTATCCCATCCTATCCCATCCTATCCCATCCTATCCTATCCCATCCTATCCTATCCTATCCTATCCCATCCCATTCCATTTTCATATTTTCTATTCTATTCCATTCTATTCCATCCCATCCCATCGCATCCCCATCCCATCCTATCCCATCCCATCCCATCCTATCCATCATCTATTCTATTCATTCTATCTCATTCTATTCTATTCTATTCATTCTATTCTATCTCATTCCATCCTATCTTATCCCATCTTCTTATCCCATCTTATCCTATCATCTATTCTATCCTATCCTATCCTATCCTATCCTATCCCATCCCATCCTATCCCATCCTATCCTATCCTATCCTATTCTATTCCATTTCCATTCCATTCCATTCCATTCTATTCTATTCTATTCTATTCTATTCTATTCTATTCTATTCTATTCTATTCTATTCTATTCCATCCTATCGTATCCTATCCTATCCTATCCTATCCTATCCTATGATCTATTCCTATTCTATTCTATTCTATTCTATTCTATTCTATTCTATTCTATTCTATTCCATCCTATCGTATCTTATCCTATCATCTATTTCTATCCTATCCTATCCTATCCTATCCTATCCTATCCTATCCTATCCTATCCTATCCTATCCTATCCTATCCCATCCCATTCCATTTTCATATTTTCTTTTCTATTCTATTCTATTCCATCCTATCGTATCCTATCCTATCCTATCCTATCCTATCCTATCCTATCCTATCATCTATTCCTATTCTATTCTATTCTATTCTATTCTATTCTATTCTATTCTATTCTATTCTATTCCATCCTATCTTATCCTATCTTCTTATCCTATCTTATCCTATCATCTATTTCTATCCTATCCTATCCTATCCTATCCTATCCTATCCTATCCTATCCTATCCTATCCTATCCTATCCTATCCTATCCCATCCCATCCCATTCCATTTTCATATTTTCTTTTCTATTCTATTCTATTCTATTCTATTCTATTCTATTCTATTCTATTCTATTCTATTCTATTCTATTCTATCCTATCCTATCCTATCCTATCCTATTCTATTTATTCCATCCTATTGTATCCTATCCTATCATCTATTTCTATTCTATTCTATTCTATCTATTCTATTCTATTCCATTCCATTCCATTTCATTCCATTCCATTCCATTCCATTCCACTTAGCAACTTTGGTCTTAATTATCGTCATAATTCAAGGACCACCTATAATAGAAAAAAGTTACAATTCGCAAACTAGCAAACTCATTAGCCAAAATGACTAGGTGATTTTTTTTTGGCTGTTGGCTTTTTGGTTTTTTTTAAGTCCCTTGTTTAGTAGTTAAGAAACAGGATTGTGATATTCTAAGATAAACCAGGATGTGTTTTTTGTCTCTTTTGCTCATCATAAGAACGCAGCATCTTTGTTCCGATTCTTTCACATTCTTTCCTAAACGACCGTCCTAGCTGATTTTTTCTTCTCTTTTTCTTTCTCTTCTCTTCTTTTTTCTTCTCTTTTTAAAAAAAGGAGAGGGGGGAAAAAAAGTAAGAGAAAAGCAGGTGAAAAGTATTTACAAAATTAAACTTCCTCATCTGAGAGGTTGCAGGTTGAAAGCAAAAAAAGGCCAGCCTCCCCCATTTGAGAAACATATTTTTTATAATTAAGTTCTCATTTTCAGTTAATTATGTACAATTAGCTAATCTAATTGCCGTTTATTCTCTATTATCTGTGGGAAGTACAGCAGAGGAGGGAATGGGTGGGATTTGCCAGCATCTGGTGAAGTAAGGTCCCCTTACAAGGAGTGAGAATTATACAGATGGTCCTTGAGTTACGACCGTTCATTTAGAGACTAAACTTAACAAGGGCACTGAAAAATGTGATTGATTGATTGATTGATTGAGGTTTGGTCACCAAGATCCCTCAGAGCAGGGGTGAAATGCTCCCTGTTCGGACCGATATCGGATATCATGTATTTTAGTCTCCAGGCCTTTAATCATCTTTGTTGCTCTTCTCTGCACTTTTTCCAAAGTCCCAACATGACTATGGAGATTCTCAGTCATCGAGGTCATGGTTGTCCCAAAGGTGCTTTTTCAAGAGGCAACTGCACTTTCTCATTTTTTTCTTTGAAGACCTTTTGCTTCTCATCCAAGAAGCTTCTTCCATTCTGACTGAACGCTGGGGAATGTATCAATCCTTCCATTTCCGTACCATCCAATCAGAGCTGAAGAAGCTTCTTGGATGAGAAACGAAATATCTTCCAAGAAAAACCAGAAAGTCCAGTTGTCTCTTGAAAAAAAAAAGAGACAGAGACAGTCTGTGGCTCAGACTGCTAAAACAGTCTGTTATTAACACAGCTGCTTGCAATTACTGCAGGTTCAAGTCCCACCAAGCCCAAGGTTGACTCAGCCTTCCATCCTTTATAAGGTAGGTAAAATGAGGACCCAGATTGTTGGGGGCAATAAAAGTTGACTTTGTATATAATATACAAATGGATGAAGACTGGGCCGGTGAATAGCGCAGGCTGGTAAAGCCTGTTATTAGAACACAAAGCCTGCAATTACTGCAGGTTCAAGCCCGGCCCAAGGTTGACTCAGCCTTCCATCCTTTATAAGGTAGGTAAAATGAGGACCCAGATTGTTGGGGGGGCAATAAGTTGACTTTGTAAAAATATACAAATAGAATGAGACTATTGCCTTATACACTGTAAGCCGCCCTGAGTCTTCGGAGAAGGGCGGGGTATAAATGTAAACAAAAAAACAAAAACAAAAAAAAACTATTGCTAACATAGTGTAAGCCGCCCTGAGTCTTTGGAGAAGGGCGGGATATAAATGAAAAAAAAACAAAAACAGCTTTGGGACAAAGTCTCATTGTCTTTTTTGTAATGTGGCGCACACGTAAAGTCTTGGGTCGAACATGTCAAATAGGTAAACTATTTCACATGTTCACATTGTCCACGCAAACCTTGTAAACACGAACCTCATTATTTTACACGTAAAGCCTGTGAAATATTTTCACCTCTTGGCTTCACGCCCCGGATCGGTTTATCCTCGCCCAATTACTCGGCGCAGCTTGCCCGTAACGTGAAAGGCACTTCAAGGTACCCTCCAAAGCTAAACCAATCTACCAGTTGTAGATCTCGAAAAGCTACTTCATGGCTCCCACGCAGATGGTCGGCTACGTGCCGGAATATCCCACACCGCAGACATTAGTTTGCGAGAGCAATATGCTCGGCACCTGCGCGGGCTCCCGACATCTGCGGTAGTTGAACTTCTCTCTCTTTCGCTCTCTCTCTCTCTCTCTCTCCTCCACCCCTCTTCTGCCCTTGTTATTTCAGCTGCGTTTTTACATATGCATATCTTGGGCCAGGAAATGTGGGGAGGGGGGCATATTTGAAGAGGAGCCAAAGAACGGATTATCACCCAGGCAGATTCCAGGCCCGATTGTGAAACAGCTCTTCATTTCTACTCAGAAGATCTTGGCTAGCCTGGGATAAATCGGCTTTACCTAGGAGCTGACCGATATGGCTTGGATTGCTCAAGCCCCCTTGGCTGTGTCCTGGCTCTCAAGGGGCTGAGTATCTTGGGAGCTTGCCCTACACAAGCCCTACTGAACGGAAGAAGCGGAGACCCTCCGGAGAGGCCCTGGGTGCTCTCTGAGCTTGGCTGTTTTCTGGTAGAGGTTTCAGTGCCAAAGGAAGTCCAGCAGACCCCACTCTCCAGTAGCACTGATGATGTTACCTAGTTGGGTAATGAAATGACTGCAAGAAAATGATCAAGATGAGAAATTACCAAGGACTGCAAGGTTCCATCCATCTCCTCCTCCTCCTCCTCCTCCTCCCCCCCTCCCCCTGCAAGGCCCAGTCTGTTCTAGCATTGATAATGTTCACTAGGGCAATGAAACGTCTACAAGAAAGCAGTCGAGCTCAGAGAGCACCAAGGATTGCAAAATTCTCTCCTCCTCCTCCTCGCTTTGAGCACTGATGTTACCTAGTTGGGCAATGAAACATCTGGAAGAAAGCAATCGAGCTCTGAGAGCACCAAGGACTACACAGTTCCCTCCTCCTCCTCCTCCACAAACCCTACTCCCTATGGGCATGGATTATGTTACCTAGTTGGGTCATGAAATGTCACTAGAAAACAACCAAGCTCAGAGAACACCCAGGACCTCACAGTCCTCCTCCTCCTCCTCCCCCTCCTCCTCCTCCTCCTCCTCCTCCTCCTCTTCCTCCCTTTGAGCAGTGATGAGGTTACGTAGGTGGGCAATGAAATATCTGCAAGAAAGCGATCAAGGCTCGGAGAGCACCAAGGACCCTGTTCTGTCCTCCCTTGCCTCCATCCGAATGATGGCTTAATTAGCCGTCACTATCAGCTCTGGCAGCAGAATAGCCAGCGTCTGCCAAGAGCCTCCGTTATCTTCCACGATGCTGATGAGTCACCCAGAAACAAACTTCAGATCTTAATCAGTGGATTTGCCTGCTACGAAGAGACACAGCAGCTCTCGCTGCCTTTATATCCTGTGGGGTGTGGCTCCATGACTCAGCACTTCCTAGGCCTGCCCCACCCCTGCTTCTGTTGTTCCCTCCTCTCCTGCCTACAAAACCTAGGGTCCAGCCAGTCCTGACTGCCATCAGCTGGGTCTGGAGGCGTGGGAAAGAATCAGGGGACAGAGGCCTTGTTATTTCTTCCACCTGGCCTGTTTCTGGCTCCTGGAGCTGAGCCAGGGAAGCCGGTGCTCCCGAGATAAGTCCTGACGGCCTGTCCCCCTCACTGTCCAAATCGCTTTCTGGCAGCAGGCCCGGCTCAAGGGGCGCAGACACAACAGACCCCAAAGTTCAACCCTACAAATATTCTCGGCTATCGGTAGAGTCGTTTCTATTCTGGAGGAATTATAGATTAACTCATTTGAAATTACATTGCACTGTAATTTTCATACTTAATGACCGTTGCACCATCAAAATTTGGACAGCTGGCATCTGATTTATCTTTATGACGGTCGCAGTGATCTGAAGTCGTGTCATCCCCTTTTGTGACCTTCTGACAAACAAAGTCAATGAGGTAGCCAGATTCACTTAACCAACCGTGTTACTGACCGAACAACTGCAGTGATTCACTTAATAACCATGGTGAAGAAAGTCACAAAAAGGAGAGACAATTCTTTTAACAAATGCCTCCCTTAGCCACAGAAATTTTGGGCTCCATTGCGGCCGTATGTCGAGGACTACCTATACTGGCTTTCCTGCCTGAGCAGGGGGTTGGACTAGAAGACCTCCAAGGTCCCTTCCCACTCTATTATTCTGTTATCTACGAAAGCTTGGCCTTCCCCCAACCTCCTTTCCTTTAGGCATTTTGGACAACAGCACCCATCTCTAACCCCCCCCCCCCAAATCGGGGGGTGGAGGGGCAGGTTGCTACCTCGATCCTTCATTCTCAGGCATCAAACATTTTCTTTTTGTACATCTACAATTCTTCCCCCTTTGTTGGTTAGAGTGGCTCTTGGGAACATTTCTGCCGTCGTTAATTCTTTGGCAGCTGTTCCGATGTGGGGGTATCTGGAGGAGATGCCATCTCGCTGAAGCGTCAGCCCCCCCATTCCCTTTTCCCCTCGCTGGTATTTTTAGTTAGCGGGAAATGTCAAAAATGAAAATTTTCACCGCAATTTCCTGGCCTTCGGAATGCAGGTTGTTAGGGTGATCTTCGCGGGGAGGGAAATGTCGGCTTTTTCAGACTTATTTCTTTTGTGGTGCCACTTCTTTCTGATCGTCAGGCGAGAGAAAGGGGGCGCCTGCTGTTGACAAGGAATTTCTATTTTTATTTTTTTCCTCCTGGTTAAGGAAGGCATTATTGGCAGTCCCTTTGCTCGCCATTATTATTATTATTATTATTATTATTATTATTATTATTATTATTATTATTATTATTATTATTATTATTATTATTATTTAAATTTTTATACTGTCCTTCTCCCGAAGGACTCAGGGTGGTTTACAGCCATAATAAAAAACAACAGCAATATACACATAAAACCATATGTTGTGTCTTGCCCGCCCTCAGAGCAGCCGGGGCCTTCTTACCTGCTCCCGAACACTGAGGAATGTATGCCTCCCGGCCCCAGTCCTGGCTCCATGCCCAGACAAACTGCAGAAGAAGGAGCACCTCTCGGCCCCAGCCCTGACTCCATGCCCAGGCAAACGGAGCAGCTAGACCCCTCCCCCTCCTCCACAGCAGGTGAGCCTGAGGAGGGTTTATTACCAACAGCTGATTGGAGTGACCCTCGCATCAGAAGATTGGATAGGTGGAGGCAACAGAAGGAAGGGAGGGGCAGGCCTTAATGAGTGCTGAGTCATGGAGCCACACCCCATGGCCTATATAAAGGATCTGCTTTCTGGCAGTCTCTGAGTCAGGCAAAGTCGAACTTAACTTGCTGAAGTCACTTACTGGTCTCCTGCCTGCTCTGAGGACTTTGCTAGGACTTTGGCAGAGCTGCAGAGGCAAGCCTGATTCGGATTTCCCTGACCCGGCCGTCAGCGGAGGAGTGGGACACGACACCATAGTTTAAAAAACTTATTATACAAATGGCCATGCTGCTGAACTCGCACCGGCGGCCGTTTCCTGCCCTCCTAGTTTTGTATCGCCAAAGAGACGTTAAAGAATATCGATTGGGATTGTCGTTTTCCCGGAGCTGCAGCCGCACTTTCCTGTAGGTTTCTGGTTCTGCCTTGAAGTGCCACTGTTTTACTCTTAACAGAATGACAGAGTTGGAAGGGACCTTGGAGGGCTTCTAGTCTGACCCCCTGCTTAAGCAGAAACCCCTATACAAGTTCAGACAATCCAATCTCTTTTAAAAAACCTCCGGTGATGAAGCACCCACAACTTCTGGAGGCAAGCCCTTCCACTGATTAATTAACGGAATAACAGATTTAAAAGGGACCTTGGAGGTCTTCTAGTCCAACCCCCAGGTCAAGCAGGAGACCTTATATTATTTTAGACAAATGGTTGTCCAGTCTCTTCTTAAAAATCTCCAGTGATAGAGTACCCACAACTTCTGGTGGCAAGCTGTTCCACTGGCTAATAGTTCTAACTGTCAGGCAATTTCTCCTTAATTCCAGGTTGCTTCTCTCCTTGATTAGTTTCCATCCGTTGTTTCTTGTCCTGCCTT
>NC_080540.1:300621523-300639023 GCF_028640845.1 Ahaetulla prasina | reverse complement strand
AAGCTGTAAGTGTCGATTTATCAAGCCCAATCATATAGTTTCATAGCGAAGCATGGGTATCCAGCTAGTATATACACACAAACAAACACACACACACACACACACACACACAGACACAAACACACACACACACACACATATGCACATATATATATTTTCCAGGGTCACACGGAGAAAATGTTAGATTTCACTTGGTAAAAATCTGTTCTTCACATTTCTCCTGTGGTGAAAAAGATTGCTTTTTCTTGGGAGGGTTTTTGTTTTCCTCCTCTTTCTGTCTCTGGCTTGCTTTCTCTCCCTCACCCACCCCCGCCCACTCCCCAAATGCTACGCTTTGGCCTCTAATCTTTCCGCGGCTGCATGACGAAGGAGCCAAGGAGCCTTTTTAGATTGCGTCCCCTCAGCTGGGGGTGGTGACGCCTGGTGAAATGCAGGCACGGAAATTGTATTTCATGGCATCGTCCCAGAATGGAAGAGTGGAAGGAGACCATCAGCTGTCTGGTGAAGGAATCAAATAGCTTGTTTGCTTTTCCTTCTTTCCTTCCTTCCTTCCTTCCTTCCTTCCTTTTTCTTTCTTTCTTTCTTTCCTTTTTTCTTTCTTTTTCTTTCTTTCTCTCCCTCTCTCTCTTTCCTTCCTTCCTTTTCTTCCTAGCGTCTCTTTCCTTTCTCTTACCCTCCCTCCTATCTCACTTTCCTCTCTCTCTCCCTTCTTTCCTTTCTTCCTAGCATTTCTCCTTCCTTCCTCCCTCCTTCCCTCCCTTCCTTCTTTCCCTTCCTAGCATCTAACATCTCTCCTTCCTTCCTATTTCCCTCCTACTCATTTCACTTTCTTCCCTCCCTCTTGTCTTCCTTCCTCTTTCTATCCCTTCCTTCCTCCTTCTCTCTGCCCTCCCGTCTCTCCTTCTTTTCTCTCTCCCTCCTTCCCCAACTGAGCCCAAAATTTCTATCGCTAAGCGAGACAGTTATTAAGTGAGTTTTGCCCCGTTTTACGACTTTGCTTGCCACAGTTGTTAAATGACATCACAGCAACTGTTACATCAGTAACACGGTTGTTAAGTGAATCTTGCTAGCCAGAATGTTGCCAAAGGGGATCACATGAACCACCCACCCCCAGAACCGCAGTTGCAACTGTCATAAATATGAGTCAGTTGGCAAGTTTGATCACATGATCGTGGGGAGGCTGCAACGGTCATAAGTGTGAAAACCATTCATAAGTCACTTTTTTTCAGAGCCGTTGTAACTTTGAATAGCCAGTAAACAAATGGTTGTAAGTCAGGAACGACCTGTATTGCATTTTACTTCGTTTGTTCAATTTGTTTAGAAGGCTAAAATGTAAAATGTCTCGCCACAAACAGAGTTCGTGTCCATTTTATTCTCAATTATCTCACTCGGTGCAATTTGTGCCTTTTGGGACTTCTGCTTGAGCAGGGGGCTGGACTAGAAGACCTCTAAGGTTCCTTCCAATTCTGTTATTCTGTTAATTAATCAGTGGAACGGCTTGCCTCCAGAAGTTGTGTTGCTCCATCACTGGAGTTTTTCAATTGGACAACCATCCAAAATGGTACGTAGGGTTTCCTGCTTCAGCAAAGGGTTGGATGTGTGGATTTGGTTGACCTCTGAAGAGGATGATGTAACTAAGAAGAATACCACCCCTCAATCCTTACTAAATTCACAACTGTAGTGATTCACTTAACATCTGCGTCAAGAAAGGACGTAAAATGGTGTAAAGCTGGCTGAACAACTCTCTTTCTTAGCCACAGAAATCTTGGGCTTCATCATGGTCACGAACAAAGATAAATATACGTATCCCAGGATAACGATGCAAAATTGAATTTGGGTTGGTCGCTGGGACCAGAGATTTACTCGTCTGAGCTTTTGGATTCGTGTTGGAGCCCATCTTTGGGGAATTTCTCTACTGGAATACATGCTTTGTGCTGTTCTGTTAGTTGTGGTGCCCTCCTATTGGCTGATTGGTGTGTTGACGGCTAGCAATTGACTGTAGTTTCCTTGTGCAGCCAAACCCTCCCCTTCTAAGTACTTGATAGGCTGGTGGTCAATCAGCACTCCTGTTGAGCGATGAGGGGCCTGTTTCCTTTGCTTCAATCGCTTCCCCGGCTGTTTTTCTTCCTGCTCGTCCGACAATCTTAGTAGCATCAAAATTGAATATATGTCCTTGTTCACTGTAGTGTAAGGCTACTGATGAGTTCAGGTCTCCTCGTCTGAGCGCTCGCATGTGTTCTAGCAGTCTGGTAGTTAGCTTCCTCCAAGTTTGTACTAGGTAGTCACAGGGGCAATCCATGTAGGTGTTGTGGTCCACAGCCTGCGGAGCTGGCAGTGGAGTCGGACAGTGAGGAGTCTGGGGAGGAGCATGGGCCAGTCCTGGAGTCTGGGGAAGGCCCAGACGAGGGCTCTGCATCGGAGGCAGAGATGGGGCCAAGGCCATCTGGGAGCGATGCACGGACTCCGGAGCCTCCAGAGACGGACAGCAGAGAGGCAGAGGAACAGGAGGAGCCTGTTCCTAGTGCACACATGCAAAGAGCTGCCAGAAGGCAAGAGCAGCTAAAGCAAAAGGGACAACTCGGGAGTAAGGCCAGAAGATGATTGGCCTCTCCCATAAGGCTTAAAAGAGCAGCAATGGGCTCTTTGTAGGAAAGCATCGTTGCTACAATTGTTTTAAGTCGGTGCCTTTTGTTTCTGAACTTCATGGGGTTCTTGCCAAGAAAAGCCTTTGGCAGGGTGCCAAAGAAGACAAAGGTTTGTCATAAGGCCGAAGGATTTTTTCTGAAGGATTTTGTTTTGGACTTAATTTGGACTAAGCTGAGAATGAAGTAATTCTTAGCTGTTCTAATAAAATATGTTTGTTTAGGACTGATTGTGTCTGGTAATAACTACTTGGGCCTAGCTCACAACAGCAGGGGATGAAGTAGATTACACTGGAAGTATCTCCCACCGCCAAGTGATCTATGCAATGCATAATTTGTCCGTTCATTGTGGTTGTATGTTGAGGACTGCCGGTAAAATTTCTCAAAGGGTAACATTTGCAATTGGAGCTGTTCTGTTGTGGCCTGTAAGCCACCGACCCCTCCAGCAGCAGAATCAAAGGAGGAGGAGAAAGAGGAGGTGTGGGAGGCATTTAGCATCAGGGCAACCTGAGAGCTCCGAGGGGGAAGAGGGAATGGAGCTGGCAGAGAGAGAGACAGCGGTGGAGCCTAGGCCGTCCATCAGCCTTCAGATGGAGAGTCAACAGCCTTTAGGTCTGAAGGTGGCTGATGAGGAAGAGGAGGAACAGCTGGGTCCATTGCCTGACGCACGGATGCGCAGAAGGCAGAGGAGAGGAGAGCACTGGAAATCTATGGGACAGTCCTCGGGACGGAAGAGCCACCGCTGCTAGCAAAGCCCCACCCTAGCTCTGGGGATAAAAGGCAGGGGGCAGAGATGAATAGATGTGGCAGACAATTATTCATCTCCCTTCCGGACAGACTTCTTAGCCTGCATTGAGAGAGAAACTTTTTGCTGGAGCTGCTGGCGCTCCTAATAAAGGAATCATTGCTTCAACTACAGAAGGTTTGTCGTGTTTAGGGAGCTGGGACAGAACACGTTCCTTCTCCACACCCAGCTTCACGAACAGATCCGGGGGCTGGAAGAACAATCTGGAGCGCTCAATTTTTATAGGAGCATTAATGAGACGCGATAAAACCGCCACGCGTGGCATTCGTAAGGCGATGAAGTGCATTATGAATGGCCTTTTCATAGTCTTGATCTCATTACATTCAGTCCTTGCGACCCAGAATCCGGCTACAGTTATCGTGCAGGTTAACTTTCATTTACCAGAGGTCCTAATTTTAGAAGCTCCAGTGTCTGATCTTCTTATGATTTTTATGGAGAGACCGTGAACTTGTCGGCAGGTGCTGCTGCGCACGGCACTCTCTAGCTAGAAAGATTTTCCGGAGTCCTCGACCTACGACCAAAACTGAGCGCTCAAAATTTTCCAAGGCGAAGCAAGACAGTGGCTAAGTTCGTTTTGCCCGATCTTACGACCTTTCTTGCCACAGTTGTTACGTGAGTCGCCGCAGGTGTTCAGTTAGTGACAAGGTTGGTATGTCCATCTGGCTGGTCAGAAGGTCGCAAAAGAGGATCAGGTGACCCCGGGACACTGCAACTATCCTAAATGCAAGCCAGTCCGAATTTTGATCACATGACCGTTGGGATGGCTGCAACGGTCGTAAGTGTGAAAAACGGTCCTACGTCTCTTTTCTTCCATGCTGTTGCAACTTTGAACGGTCACTAAATGAAATGTTGTTAAGTCGAGAACTATCTGTATCTCTGCTTTCCGATTTGAACCCGGGATTCAGAGTTTGACAATTAGCAAACCTGAGTCAAATGGCAGCTGGAGGTTAGATGAAGTCTTGGATATAGGAAGAAGTTTCCTTTTTCAAAAAAATAAAATAATATCCAAGCGAAATGTTGGAGGTGTGATTGTGATGACGCTACATATTTTCATATTTGGTGGACTTGCAAGAAAATTAAGGTCTTTTGGATAAGAATTTGGTGGATTATTCAAAATGTACTGAAGAAGAAGATAAAGTTCCTGCCACAATTTTTCCTTTTGGGAATTATAACGGATTGTACAGGGATTGAGACTAAATTGATTCTGAATTTAATAACAGCAGCAAGACTGTTGATTGGACAATACTGGAAGAAAGAAGAGATACCTACAATAGAAGAATGGATATTGAAAGTTATTAATTTGGCTGAGATGGCTAAAATCTCAGCGTTTTTAAAAGACAATATGCAGGAAAGATATTTAATTGAATGGAAAAAATGGATTGATTATCTACAAAACAGATATCAGATTAAGAAATATCAGATTGCCTTTGAATAATTAGAAAGTTATTTTATGTAATGGGGAGGGGGTTGGGAGATGAAAAGCTTTGGATGTGGTTATTTGGATTGGAAGGGAAAATTGTATTCTAGGTTTGGTTTATGTATAACAATACCTTGTGATTGACCGGGAAGCCGGGGAGGGGTTTTTGGGAGGAGGGGAAAAAGGGGAAAATGTTTTTGTTTTTTAAAACTCTTTCAATAAAAAAAAAAAAATAAAAAATAATAATAATAATAATAATCAGTGTGTAGAGAAAACTAGGCTGTTGGAGAGGCTGTGTACAAGTAGTCCTCGACTTACAACAGTTCGCTTAGTGACCGTTCAAAGTTACAACGGCATTGAAAAAAGTGACTTACAACCACTTTTCACACTTACGACCGCTGCAGCGTGTGTCCCTTCCCCCCCCCTGGTCATGTGATCAAAATTCAGGTGCTTGGCAACTGATTCGCATTTACGACGTATGCAGTGTCCCCGAGGGGTTATGTGAGCCCCTTTCGGGACCTTCTGACAAGCAAAACTCAATGGGGAAGCCAGATTCGCTTAACAACGGGGTTGCTAACTCATCAACTGCAGTGATTCGCTTAGCAACGGTGGCAAGGAAGGTCATAAAATGGGGCAAAACTCACTCAACAACTGTCTCACTTAACAACAGAAATGTTGGATTCAAAACGGGCAGAAATGAGTGAAGTGACATTTGAAATTAGAGAACAGGAAGATAAACAATACTATAAGATACGGGATTTATTTTATCAACGGCTAGATAAAAAAAATAGATTGAAGTTTGGCAGAGCTATTTATAATGTAAGAATTGTTGAAACAAACAAAATACAATGTAGTATCCCTGGTTTGAATTAAGAAAAGGAAATGAATGATACGAATATAATTAACGTAAAATTTAGTACAATCTATATAAGGCAAGGGAAGAAACATTTAGAGTTATACAAAAGATCAATTGATTAAAATATTTGAATATATATTAGATTGGTAAAATGCAAAATGAGATAAATTGCACAAAAGCTTTGTAAACCACCAACCGACACACTGTTCGTATTTTGATTGAAGATGTTTTTATGTCTGTCTGTCTAGAAAAATAAAAATAAAAAACACCGGGAGCCACAAAACCAACTCAATGTCACTCACTTCCACCAGTCACATGACCCCCCTCAGCCACGCCTACCCAGCTGGTCATTAGGGCAGAGAACCAATTAAAAAATACCGGGAACCACAAAATCCTTCTCTCTCCCCACCCCCTCTGTATTTATTTATTTATTTATTTATTTATTTATTTATTTATTCATTCATTCATTCATTCATTCATTCATTCATTCATTCATTCATTCATTCATTCATTCATATTTTTATACCGCCCTTCTCCGAAGACTCAGGGCGGTGTACAGCCAATAAAACGACAAGAATCCCAACAAATTTAAAATAAAATATCAAATTTAAAAAACTGATTCAATCGCTGTAACTTAAAATACTAGCTAAAATTTATCAAAACTAAAACCTGGGTAAAATCCTATTTAAAACCCACTAAAACCCCCATACTAAAATCAATCAGGCCAGCCCCGCTTGGTGAAAAAAGAAAGTCTTGAGCTCGCGTTTAAAGGTCCGGAGATCAGGGAGGAGACGGAGTCCCACCGGCAGCTCGTTCCATAAAGCCGGGGCCCCCACAGAGAACGCCCTTCCCCTGGGGGCTGCCAGCCGACATTGACTAGCCGATGGCACCCTAAGAAGACCCTCCCTGTGGGCGCGCACTGGACATATCGGACAATGGGAGGTAACTGGCAGCAGCAGGCGGTCCCGTAAATATCCCGGTCCAATGCCATGGAGCGCTTTAAAGGTGATAACCAACACCTTGAAGCGCACCCGGAAGACCACCGGCAACCAATGCAGCCTGCGCAGGAGAGGTGTTACATGGGAGCTACGAGGAGCTCCCTCAATCCTCCGCGCGGCCGCATTCTGCACCAGCTGGAGCCTCTGGGTGCTCCTCAAGGGGAGCCCCATGTAGAGAGCATTGCAGTAATCCAGGCGGGAAGTGACGAGGGCATGAGTGACCGTGCATAACGCGTCCCGGTCCAGGAAAGGGCGCAATTGGCGAATCAGGTGAACCTGAGGAAAAGCTCCCCTGGTGACGGCTGTCAAATGGTCTTCTAAAGACAGCCGTGCATCCAGGAGAACGCCTAAATTGCGCACCAATTCCCTGGGGACTAACGATTCGCCCCCCCACAGTCAGCGATGGAGTAAGCTGACTGCCGGGACGCTGGCATCCACAGCCGGCGTCCCGTATCTCTGTATCTCTCTCTCTCTCCCTCCCCCCCCCCCCGTCTCTGCCCTGGCCGCTTCTCCATCCCCCACCGTCACGCTTACCTTCTCGGGACAGACGCGGAGTGACTGGGAGGGGAGGGCGAGGGGCGAGGCCAGCCGGTGGTGGGATGACCTGACAGGGAGCCACAGCAGAGGGCCCAAAGAGCTGCCCCAGGTTGCTGACCCCTGGGCTAGCCCCATAAAACGCTTTTGGCGATTCTGCTCCGACCTTCCGATGGATGGTCTCATCCCGCGTTCGCCAGTGAGTTAAATCCCACCACCCTCGGCTGGTTTTTAATTTAAACACGAGTTTCGCCACCTCCGAGCAGACGTCGGTTTATTTTTTATTTTTTAATTTTTCGACGGGGGGGGGGGGGGAAGTGACATTTCTCCCCTTCGCTTCAAGCAGACCTAACGAAGCCGTATTAGTGCCCTAACTTGAGCAGTAGATAAAGATTGGTAAATAAGACCCCCATTAAAAAAAATACTTCGCATGCAAGCAGCAGAGGTCCCACTGGTCTCTCTAATGTCCGTTAATGTTTATTCGGAGGATCAGAATCCTCATTTTCCTGAGCCATTAAGTCAAACTGTGCGATTATTTAGAAAGTTAATTCATGCGTGCTCAAAATCAGGCTTAAGTAATGCGGAGGAGAGGAGGTAAAAACTCTGCGGAGGATCCTTTTTGTTATTTAACCATCAGCCATAATTAACTTGCAAATTTGAAATAATTAGAACAAATTAAAGGTATTTAACTTCGCCTCCCTGAAGAAAAATTCAAATTGCGCCAAATGCAGTTTTAAATTATTCAAGTCTCCGAGGTCTGCGCTGGGTTTTTTTTCCCCCCTTCCTTCCTCAACGCCCCCCCCCTCCCTCCCTCCCTGCCGCCACACCCCCCTCCCCATATAATCCATTTATTTATTTTTTTCTATGACAGGAATACCAATCTGCTTTTTGTCAGGGAAGGCTTCCCATCAAGTAATTGTTCTTTGTGTCTAATAAATGACAGCTATTCTTCTCGGTTTAAAAAAAAAGAAGAAAAAAAGAAAGTATTTTAGTCTCTGAGGGCTACATCGGTATTGCCGTGGCATTTTAATTCAATAAAACAAAAGGTTAACTTTCTTTCTTTCTCTCTCTCTCTCTCTCTTTCTCTTTGTTTCTTCTCTTTTCGCTCCTATCCTTTCTTATCTTCGCACCCCATCCCACCTCCTCATTTTGTTCTAAGGAACAATCTTAGCAAGAGAGGGTCTTGAATGACATTCTGTCTCCAAAGCCAGGCCTGGCTTATAAAAGCATCAAAGGAAATCATAACATTGAGAGAGGTTCATTCGGGAAAAATTTTAGATAAAGCGTGTGGGGTGACTGACAATGAAATTCTCTTTTTCTCTATCCTAAAGGTGCTTTTTTTTCCAAGAGGCAACTGGAGTTTCCCTTCTCGTTTAAGAAGCTTCTTCAGCTGTGACTGGATAGTGAGGGAGTGGAAGGATTTATACTGCTTGCAGACAGCTGCTCATTTGCATCCTTTTAGAGCAGGGGTCGGCAACCTGCGGCTCTGGAGCCGCATGTGGCTCTTTCATCCGTCTGCTGCAGCTCTCTGTTGTCGTGTGCCACTCCTCCGCTGACGGCCGGGTCAGGGAAATCCGAATCAGGCGTGCCTCCGCAGCTCTGCCAAAGTCCTAGCAAAGTCCTCAGGGCAGGCAGGAGACCAGAAAGTGACTTCAGCAAGATATGTTTAGACTTTGCCTGACTCAGAGACTGCCAGAAAGCAGGTCCTTTATATAGGCCATGGGGTGTGGCTCCATGACTCAGCACTTATCCAGGCCTGCCCCTCCCTTCCTTCTGTTGCCTCCGTCTATCAAGTCTTCTGACGCGTGGGTCACTCCAGTCTGCAGCTGTTGGCAATTGACCTCCCTCAGGCTCACATGCTGTGGAGGAGGGGGAGGGGTCTAGTTGCTCCGTTTGCCTGGGCATGGAGCCAGAGCTGGGGGCTGGAGATACTTCCTCCTCTTCAGCCTGTCTGGGCATGGAGCCAGGGCTGGGGCCGGGAGGCATACTAGGACATTCCTCCGTGTTCGGAAGCAGATAAGAAGGCCCCGGCTGTGGTGAGATCGGACGAGACACAACATCTGTCGCCGGTCGGCTCCACAATTGATAGGGCTTTCGGTTAGGACAAGTGGAGGAAAAAGGACACCATGCTAGGAGGAAACTATAGTGGGGGAACCGGACTTCCGGTCAGCAAAAAACGAAGGATGCCGTGCTAGGAGGAGATTCCAGTCGGCTCCATATTTGAACAGGGGACTTCCGATAAGGACCTTTGTGGCTCTTTCAGTGTTTAATGTTGCCGAACACCGTTTTAGTGAGTTGTTGAGGCCACTTGGAGGTTTGTCTGTGTCCTCGGAGTCACCTGAGTGGTGGAAATGGTTCCCGTAGTCATTTCCAGAACGGATTTCCAGAAAAATTGCAGACTACAGGAACCATTTGCATCACTCAGGTGACCCTGAAGACACAGATGAACCTCCAAGTGGCCTCAATAACAACTCTCTAAAAAGGATGCAAATGACCAGCCGTCTGCAAGGAACATATATTCTTCCATTCCCCACCATCCAGTCAGAGCTGAAGAAGCTTCTTGGATGAGAAGTGAAATGCCTTTAAAAGAAAAACCAAAAAGTCCAGTTGCCTCCTGAAAAAGCACCTTAGGGACAACCATGACTTGGATGACTGAGAATCTGCATAGTCTCTTTTTCTCTATTTTTTTTCTATTTTCTGTACAAATTGTCTTCAAGCAACAGTTCATTTAGTGACCGGTCAGACATTTCATGGCCTAACTAGGTAACATCATCAGAGCTAGTAGGGAGGACGATTTGCAGAGTGGAGGAGGTGGGGAAGAGGACGGAGGGTTTCTTAGTGATCTTTGAGGTTGGTTGTTTTATTTCAGCATTGTCATGACCCAACTAGGTAACAACATCAGGGCTAGAAGGGAGCAGGATTTAAGAAGAGGAGGAGGAGGAGGACTGTGGCGTCCTTGGTGTTCTCTGAGCTTGGCAGTTTTCGTTTCTTTCTCTCCGCCTGCTTCCTTCTAGCCCTGATGATGTTACCTAGTTGGATCATGAAACGTCTGCAAGAAAATGACCAGTCTCGGAGAGCACGAAGGACCCCACAGTCCTCCTTCTCCTCTTCCTCTTCCTCCTCCTCCTCTCAACAAATCCCACTCCCTTCTAGCCCTGATGATGTTACCTAGTTGGATCATGAAACGTCTGCAAGAAAACAACCAGTCTCGGAGACCACCGAGGACCCCACAGTCCTCCTTCTCCTCCTCCTCCTCCTCCACAAATCCCACTCCCTTCTAGCACTGATGATGTTACCTAGTTGGGTCATGAAATGTCTGCAAGAAAACAACCAGTCTTGGAGACCACCGAGGACCCCACAGTCCTCCTTCTCCTTCTCCTCCTCCTCTTCCTCTTCCTCTTCCTCCTCCTCCTCCTCCACAAATCCCACTCCCTTCTAGCACTGATGATGTTACCTAGTTGGGTCATGAAATGTCTGCAAGAAAACAACCAGTCTTGGAGAGTATTAAGGATCCCACAGTTGTCATCCTTTTCCTCCACCACCTCCTCCTTCTTCTCCTCCTCTTCCTCTTCTCCACAAATCCCACTCCCTTCTAGCCCTGATGATGTTATCTAGTTGGGTCATGAAACGTCTGCAAGAAAACAACCAGTCTCGGAGACCACCGAGGACCCCACAGTCCTCCTTCTCCTTCTCCTCCTCCTCTTCCTCTTCCTCTTCCTCCTCCTCCACAAATCCCACTCCCTTCTAGCACTGACGATGTTACCTAGTTGGGTCATGAAATGTCTGCAAGAAAACAACCAGTCTTGGAGAGTATTAAGGATCCCACAGTTGTCATCCTTTTCCTCCACCACCTCCTCCTCCTTCTCCTCCTCTTCCTCTTCTCCACAAATCCCACTCCCTTCTAGCACTGACGATGTTATCTAGTTGGGTCATGAAGCGTCTGCAAGAAAACCACCATTCTCAAAGAGCACCACAGCTGCTTCGTCTCTGTGTATATGTCCACTTGTGATGCTGCTAGTCAATACTCTGCAACCGATGGGAAAGGTAGTATTGGCCAACCTGTACCCCAAATTGTCACCGCCATGGGGAGGCATCATCCCTAATCCTTGCCAACTTCTCTCTCTCTCTCTCTCTCTCTCTTTGTGCTTGACATCTTAACACTCTGCAGAGTTGCTGCTCTTGAAATCCACACTCGGTATATTCATTCTTTTCTTCCCTAACTGCTTGCTCCTTCTGGTTTTAGCCGACATTAAGAGCTGAAGAGTCAAGAGACCCTAGTAGTAGTAGTAATAATAATAATAATAATAATAATAATAATAATAATAATAATAATAATAATAATAATAATAATAATAATAATAATGTTTTAATTTGTATACCGCCCTTCTCCCGAAGGACTCAGGGCGGTGAACAGGCAAATAAAATACAAACATACTCAATAATTAAAACAACCCTTAAAAAACTGATTCAAATATGCCAGAAAATTTAAAATGACATTACACCCCATAAAATTACAAAATTTAAAACCCATCAACAATTCAATTAAAATTTAAAATTAAAATCAGGCCAGTCCAGCCATATTAAATAAATAGGTTTTAAGTTCGCGGCGAAAGGTCCTAAGGTCAGGTAGTTGTCGAAGCCCGAGGGGAAGTTCGTTCCACAGGGTAGGAGCCCCCAAGACCCCAAGGTCTTGTTAGCAGAGCTTGTTATGCTATAGGGTGGTTTTTGGTTTTGTTTTGTTTGTTTTTTTCATTCCAGCTCCATCCAGTCTTTTAAAATTAGCAATCCCCCCCCCCACGCACACACATTTCTGCCATTTGGGGGGCTACTCAGCTTTGTGTGCCATGTTGGACCCCAGGGGTAACCATGCCCCATTGAGAGGCGATTGGAAAGCCTTCCTCTCCCCCCCTCCCAATCTTAGCCAGTCAAATGTCAGCCTCTTCACACAACAGTCTTATCCTTTCTCGTTAAAATAACTATTCCCCCCGCCTCCAATTATGACTGAGGACTTAACTATCTTTCTATGATGCTAATTGGGATAAAAATCTATGGGCTGAAAGTTTTAGTTTTAGACAATAGAATAACAGAGTTGAAAGGGACCTTGGAGGTCTTCTAGTCCAGGGGTCTCCAACCTTGGCAACTTTAAGCTTTGCTGGCTGGGGGATTCTGGGAGTTGAAGTCCTCCAGGCTTAAAGTTGCCAAGGTTGGAGACCCCTGTTCTAGTCCAACCCCCTGCTTAGGCAGGAAACCCTGCACCACTTCAGACAAATGGTTATCCAACATCTTCTTAAAAACTTCCAGTGTTGGAGCATTCACAACTTCTGGTGGCAAGTTGTTCCACTGGTTCATCGTTCTCACTGTCAGGAAATTCCTCCTTAGTTCTAAGTTGCTTCTCTCCTTGATTAGTTTCCATCCGTTGCTTCTTCTCCTGCCTTCTGGTACTTTAACGGGCCAATTTGTCTCCTGGAGTTGAGGGTGCTCCATCACTGGAAGGTTTCAAAAATAAACCGGACAACCATTTGTCTGAAATGGTCACGACCGGTGGAACAGCTTGCCTCCAGTAGTTGTGACTGCCCCGATACCAGAGGGTTTTAAGAAGAGACTGGACAGTCATTTGTCTCAAATCGCACAGAGTCTCCTGCTTGAGCAGCAGGTTGGACTAGAAGACCTCCGAGGTCCCTTCCAGCCTGTTGTGTCTCCAGCTCCCGAACCTGGCCCCATGCCCGAAAGTGACTCCGAGAGTGAGGGGGAAGGGCTGGTAAGGCTTACCTCGGGAGCACCGATGCCTTTGGCTTGGCTCCAGGAGCCAGAACCAGACCAGTCGGAGGACGTAATGAGGCCGTCATCCCCTGATTCCTCCTTTCCCCAGGCTACGCCTTCAGACCTAGCTGATAATAATAATAATCAAGCTTGGCTTGACCCGCGCTTCAGAAGATTAGAGAGGTGGCGTCATCAAAAGGAAGGGTGGGGCAGGAGCCCCACTCCACAGGATATATAAGGAGCTTTGGGACTGCTCTCACTCCACGGGAAGCACAATTTTAGCTGAACCATTTCAAAAAGAGCTGAAAGTCTTGCTGCGTGAGTCATTTGTTTGAGCTTTGGCAGGCAGCTGCGATTTCTCTGCCAGGACTGATAAGAGCCGTGAATCCACTGGCTGAAGGCCAGCTCGTTACTCCGAAGTGGGGAAGGAGACAGAAGACAGCCCTAGGATTCTGTGTTCTACTTTGATACGAAAACAGGTTGAAGGTTGAAGACGAGGACCTTAAAAAAAAACCAAAAAACCAGGCACCTCTAACCCACTCCTTCCTTCCTTCTTCCTTTTTCTTTCTCTTCCAGTTCCCCAAAGATGGATTGTGAAGGTTGCCTTTTAAGGACACCCTCCAGGAGAAGCTTCCAAGCACCAGAAGGCAACGAAAGGGTTGATTCGGGGATGAAGAGCCTGGGCTTCAATAGTGACATGGACGGCCCCACTCTTTGGGACAGCACGAAGAAGGAGCCTGTCAGGACCAAACGAGGTGAGCCGTGTTTTATTTTTACATATTATTTGTCAGATAGGCTGATGTGCCCAAAGGTGTTTTTTCTTCAGGAGGCAACTGGACTTGCTTGTTTGTTTGTTTTTTCTTTTGAAGACGTTTCGCTTCTCACTCAAGAAGCTTCTTCAGCTCTGACCGAATGGTGGGGAATGGAAGGATTTCTACTCCTTGCAGGCAGCTGGTCATTTGCATCCTTTTAGAAAGCTGTTGAGGCCACTTGGGATTTTATCTGTGTCCTCAGGGTCACCTGAGTGGGGCTCCTGGTTCCTCTAGTCTGCCATTTTTTCCCGCTGAAAATCCGTTTCTTCTCCCACACCATTCCAAGGGTCTTCATCCCAAATTGTATGGCTAAAAGTCTGTAGAGATTCTCGGTCCTCCAGGTCATGGTTGTCCCAAAGGTGCTTTTTCAGGAGGCAACTGGACTTTCTTGGTTTTTTTCTTTTGAAGATGTTTCGCTTCTCACCCAAGAAGCTTCTTCAGCTCTGACTGAATGGGTGGGGAATGGAAGGATTTATGCTCCTTGCAGACAACTGGTCATTTGCATCCTTTTAGAGGGTCATTTGAGGCCACTTGGAGGTTTATCTGTGTCCTCAGGGTCACCCGAGTAGTTCAAATGGGTGTGGAGCCGCCTTCTTTTTTTTTTTATTGAAAAAGTTTTAACAAACAAAAACATTTTCCCCCCTTTCCCCCCACAAAACCCCTTCCCCTCCTTCCCCGGCTTCCGGGTCAATCACAAGGTATTGTTATACATGAACCAAACATAGAGTAAAATTTTCCCTTCTAATCCAATTAACCTCATCCAAATCTTTTCATTTCCCAACCCCCCCATTACATAAAATAATACTTCCTAATTATTCAAAGGCAATCTGATATTTCTTAATCTGATACAGTATCTGTTTTGTAAATAATCAATAAACCATCAATTAAACATCTTTCCTGCATATTGTCTTTCAAAAAAGCTGAAATTCAAAATGTCCTGAAGAAGAAGATAAAGTTCCTGCCGCAATTTTTCCTTTTGGGAATTATAACGGATTGTACAGGGATTGAGACTAAATTGATTCTGTTAATTTAATAACAGCAGCAAGGCTGTTGATTGGACAATATTGGAAGAAAAAAGAGTTACCTACAATAGAAGAATGGATATTGAAAGTTACTAATTTGGCTGAGATGGGTGTGGAGCCTTCTTGACTGCCCGATGTTTTTCTCTGCCCTGTGTCCCTTCACTGCTGAAGACAGGCACAGATTGTTGGGGATGAGTCTGGAAAATCGATATTTTCTGGAAAATCTATACTCCCTCACCATTCCAAGGGTGTTCATCCCAAAGTCCATAGCTAAAAGTCTGTAGAGATTCTTAAATCATCCAAGTTATGGTTGTCCCAAAGGTGCTTTCTGCGGAGGCAACTGGACTTTCTTGCTTTTTCTTTGAAGACATTTTGCTTCTCATCCAAGAAGCTTCTTCAGCTCTGTCTGGCTGGAGGGGAAAGGAAGGCTTTATGTTCATTGCAGACAGCTGGTCATTTGCATCCTTCTAGCTGATCATTGAGGCCCCTTGGAGGTTTATCTGTGTCCTCAGGGTCACCTGAGTGGTGCTCCTAGTTCCTGCAGTCTGTCATTTTTTTCCTCTGGAAATCCATTCACTACTCAGGTGGCCCAGAGGACACAGACGAACCTCCAAGGGGCCTCAATGACCCTCTAAAAGGATGCAAATGACCAGCTGTCTGCAAGGAACATAAAATCCTTCGATTTCCCACCATCCAGTCAGAGCTGAAGAAGCTTCTTGGATGAGAAGCGAAACGTTTTCAAAGAAAAAACAAATTTGCCTCCTGAAAAAGTACCTTTGAGACAACCATGGCCTGGAGCAGGGGTCTCCAACCTTGGCCGCTTTAAGACTTGTGGACTTCAACTCCCAGAATTCTGGGAGCTGAAGTCCACAAGTCTTAAAGCAGCCAAGGTTGGAGACCCCTGGCCTGGAGGACTGAGAATCTGCATAGACATAGACTGATGTGGCTGCCCAACTCACACATGGCGACTCCAGGTACAGACTTCATAATTGACACATTAAAAACCCCAAAAGCTCTACTGTACCCCATGGTGGCAGCAAACGCAATTGTGACAATGATGTGATCCATTCAGTCATGTCTGACTCGTGGTGATTCTCTGGGCCAGGTCACTCCACGTCTTCCGACCTTGCACTGCTTCTTTGAGTTGTTCTGTGCTCTGGCTGGTGTCAGCTTTGATGGTGTCCAGCCACCGTGTCCTTTGGCGGCCTGGTTTCCTTTTACCGCTAACTCTTCCAAGCATAATTGCTTTCTCCAGTGAATTCCTCCATGTGATGGAGCCAAAGTAAGTGAGGCAAACACGCTGATACAAGATACAGCGGTACCTCGCTACTTGCCATTAATTGGTTCTGGGAGGCAGGATGAGTAGTGACAATATTGGTATCTATTGTTTTTTTAATTTTAATAGTTGATGGCAATGGACAGTTTAAATATGTGATAGATAGATGGGGGTGTGTGTGGATGGATGGAGAGAGAGAGAGAGGGAGAGAGAGAGAGAGAGATGAGAGAGAGAGATGATAGATAGAGATAGAGAGAGATGAGAGAGAGAGAGAGATGATAGATGTTAGAGAAAGATATATGAGAGAGATGATAGATAGATAGATAGATAGATAGATAGATAGATAGATAGATAGATAGATAGATAGATAGATAGATAGATGAGAGAGAGATGAGAGATAGATAGATAGATAGATAGATAGATAGATAGATAGATAGATAGATAGATAGATAGATAGATAGATGAGAGAGAGAGATGAGAGATAGATAGATAGATAGATAGATATAGATAGATAGATAGATAGATAGATGATAGATAAATGAGAGAGAGATGATAGATAGATAGATAGAGAGAGAGATGATAGAGAGATGTTAGAAAGAGAGATGATAGATGTTAGAGAGAGAGAAGATAGATAGATGAGAGATAAATAGATGAGAGAGAGATGATAGATAGATAGATAGATATAGATAGATGAGAGAGAGATGAGAGATGAGAGAGAGAGAGAGATGATAGATGTTAGAGAAAGATATGAGAGATGATGATAGATAGATAGAAGATAGATAGATAGATAGATAGATAGATAGATAGATAGATAGATAGATAGATAGATGAGAGAGAGATGAGAGATAGATAGAAGATAGATAGATAGATAGATAGATAGATGAATAGATAGATAGATAGATAGATAGATAGATGAGAGAGATGAGAGAGATAGATAGATAGATAGATATAGATAGATAGATAGATAGATAGATGATAGATAAATGAGAGAGATGATAGATAGATAGATAGAGAGAGATGAGAGAGAGATGTTAGAAAGAGATGATAGATGTTAGAGAGAGAAGATAGATAGATGAGAGATAAATAGATGAGAGAGAGATGATAGATAGATAGATAGATATAGATAGATAGATAAGATAGAGAGAGATGATAGAGAGATGTTAGAGTGAGAGAGATGATAGATGTTAGAGAGAGAGAAAGAGAGATGAGAGAGAGATGAGAGAGAGAGATGAGAGAGATGATAGATATTTATTTTATTTATTTATTATTCAAACTTTTACACCGCCCTATCTCCCAAAGGACTCAGGGCGATTTACAGCCTTATAAAACATAGAATAGAATAGAATAGAATAGAATTTTATTGGCCAAGTGTGATTGG
>NC_080540.1:300606523-300616523 GCF_028640845.1 Ahaetulla prasina | reverse complement strand
AGAGGGGTCTGCCAGACAGGTTAAAAACATGTGAAGATGGCAACCACAGCCATGTGACTGAAGCCCCGCCCTCTTTTTAATATGGGTTGCATGTATCATAATTCAGATGCTTTGCAACTGACTCGTACTTATGATCATTGCAATGTCCCGGGATCATGTGATCCCCTTTTGTGACTTTCTGACCAGCAGAGTCAATGGGAAAGCCAGATTCCCCTAACATCTGTGTGACTGACTTGACAACTGCAGTGATTCACTTAACGACGGTGGCAAGAAAGGTCGTGAAATGGACAAATAAAACTTCTATTCTACTTCTACCTCTGTTTCTACTTCTATTCCACTTCTATTCAATTTCTACTTCTACTCTATTCTTCTACTACTTCTAGTTACTTCTACTTCTATTCCACCTCTACTTCTAGTCTATTCTACTTCTACTTCTAGTCTAATTCTACTTCTATTTTACTACTTCTAGTCTCTTCTACTTCTACTTTTATTTCTTCTATTCTACTTCTATTGAACTTGAACTTCTAGTCTAGTCTACTTCTACTACGTCTATTTCTACTTCTAGTCTATTCTACTTCTATTTTACTTCTACTTTCTACTTCTAGTCTACTTCTAGTCTAGTCTAGTTCTAGTCTTTTCTATTTCTACTTGTATTTCTACTTCTATTCTACTTCGACTGTATTCTTCTACTACTTCATTATTACTACTTTCTACTTCTAGTCTACTACTTCTATTCTACTTCTAGTCAACTTCTATTCTACTTCTACTTTCTACTTCTAGTCTATTTCTAGTCTACTTCTACTTCTACTTCTACTTCTAGTCTACTTCTAGGCTATTCTACTTCTATTTTTCTTCTACTCCTACTTCTATTCTACTATACGATATATTTCATCCCTTCCCTGTCCCTGGGAAGAATTTAGCCTGCTGATTCACCGTATCTAGAGCTCCCCGAAGAACAGCACGCTGCGTGGGCCCACTGGTCAAAACCAGACAAAGTGAGAAAAGACGGCTGCAAACGTTTCTCCTCTTTCCATAGGGACGTCTGGGAAGGATCCCGCCACGTCTCCTGGAGTGACAGCCATCAAGAAGGAGCTTGTGACTGCAGCCACCTCCCCAATGCAGCAAGGAGCTTGGCGGTAAGAGGGCTGGTTTAGGCGCTACCAACCGCCGTCTTTATTTTATTTTAGTTAGTTATTTTGTATCTCACTTTTATTATTATTATTATTATTTTGTTTACATTTATACCCCGCCCTTCTCCGAAGACTCAGGGCGGCTTACAATGTATTTTTTACAAATCGCTCAAGGCGGCGAACATACCCTTCCTCCCCCTATTTTCACAACAGCAACAACAACTCTGTGAGGTGGGTTGAGCTGAGAGAGAGAGGGACAGGTCCTAAGTGATCCAGGTGGGTTTTATGTCTAAGGTGGGACTAGAACTCATTGTCCCCTGGTGATTGATTCAGCTGGCTTTCATGCTTAAGGTGGGACTAGAACACATCATCTCCTGCTGATTGGCCCAAAGTCACCTAGCTGGCTTTCAGTTGTTAAGGCAGGACTAGAGCTCACTGTCGCCTGGTGATTGGCCCAAAGTCACCTAGCTGGCTTTCAATTCTTAAGGCAGGACTAGAACTCACCATCTCCTGGTGATTGGCCCAAAGTCACCTAGCTGGCTTTCAATTCTTAAGGCAGGACTAGAACTCACTGGCTCCTGGTGATTGGCCCAAAGTCACCTAGCTGATTTTCAATACTTAAGGCAGGACTAGAGCTCACTGTCGCCTGGTGATTGGCCCAAAGTCACCTAGCTGGCTTTCAATACTTAAGGCAGGACTAGAGCTCACTAGAGCTCTGCTACCACTGATTGCCTCCCACCTACCCGTGTGCTCTCACAGGGAGGGACTCCTTAGGGTGCCGTCAGCCAGGCAGTGCTGACTGGCGACACCCAGAGGAAGGGCCTTCTCTGTGGGGGCTCCCACCCTCTGGAACGAACTTCCCCCAGGTCTTCGTCAACTTTCCGACCATCGAACCTTTCGACGCAAGCTTAAGACACATCTATTTATTTGCGCAGGACTGGACTAGAATTTTAAATTTTAAATTGGTTTTAATGGGGTTTTATTATTTTTATTGCAATTTTTAATATTTGGCCTTATTTAATAAGTTTTTTAAATTGGTGTTTTATTCTGTATTCATATGTATGTTTTTACTGGGCTGTAAACCACCCTGAGTCCCTCGGGAGATAGGGCGGTATACAAATGTGATTAAATAAATGAATGAATGAATGAATGAATGAATGAATGAATGAATGAATACTTTCGCCTGGTGATTGGCCCAAAGTCACCTAGCTGGCTTTCAATACTTAAGGCAGGACTAGAACCAGTGGTGGGATTCAAGTAATTTAACAACTGGTTCTCTGCCCTAATGATTTCTTCCAACATCCAGTTTGTCAAACTGCTCAGAAAGTTAACAACTGGTTCTCCCGAAGTGGGGCGAACTGGCTGAATCCCACCACTGACTAGAACTCACCGTCTCCTGGTGATTGGCCCAAAGTCACCTAGCTGGCTTTCAATACTTAAGGCAGGACTAGAACTCACTGTCTCCTGATGATTGGTCCATCGTTTAGCCAGTGGGATTAAATTAAACTAAATAGCATATGTCATCTTAAGGACCCTGGGTACAAAATAATGATGAATGTAGAATGATGGTATCTGAAGGTTTTTAGCAGCCACTGGGGGGCAGTTTTTGGATATAAGGCCGGATTAATCCCGGGTGGCCCTCTGTGGTCACATCTGCTTGATGTGTCAGGCACGAAGCATCAGGAATACCCGTTTACTCCAGTTAATCTGATTTACTGCTCATGCCTAAACACAAGAATCAGTCAACTAACAGGCAGCACTAGGTGAGTTAATTCAAGAGGGGCTGGACAGACCTTCTGTGAGAACGTAATGACTGCAGATTGATTCCTCTCTTGACTCTGCCTCACCTATTACACCTTCCTGCCTGCCTGCCTTCTTCCTTCCTTCCTTCCTTTTTTTTTTTTATTCGCATTTATATCCCGCCCTTCTCCGAAGACTCCGGGCGGCTTACACTATGTCAAGCAATAGTCTTCATCCTATTTGTATATTTATATACAAAGTCAACTTATTGCCCCCAACAATCTGGGTCCTCATTTTACCTACCTTATAAAGGATGGAAGGCTGAGTCAACCTTGGGCCTGGTGGGACTAGAACCTGCAGTAATTGCAGGCAGCTGTGTTAATAACAGACTGCATTAGTCTGTTGAGCCACAAGAGGCCCTTCCTTCCTTCCTTTCTTCCTTCCTTCCTTCCTTTCTTCCTTCCTTCCTTCCTTCCATCCGTCATTATTCCCATCTCTTTCCTTCCTTCTGTTGTTCCCATCCTTCCTTTTTTCCTTTCTTCCTCCCTCCCTCCCTCCTTCTTCTCATTCCCTCCCTCTCTCCCTGCTTCTCATTCTCATCTTCCTCCCTCCCTCCCTCCCATCTTTCCTTCCTTTTTCTCATTCCCATCTCCTTCTTCCCTCCCTCCTCCTTTTCATTCCATCTCCCTGCCATCCAGCCATCATTATTCCGATCTCTTTCCTTCCTTCTGTTATTTTTTTTTTTGTTTACATTTATACCCTGCCCTTCTCCGAAGACTCAGGGCGGCTTACAGTGTATAAGGCAATAGTCTCATTCTATTTGTATATTTTTTTATAAAGTCAACTTATTGCTCCCCCAACAATCTGGGTCCTCATTTTACCTACCTTATAAAGGGTGGAAGGCTGAGTCAACCTTGGGCCGGGCTCGAACCTGCAGTAATTGCAGGCTCTATGTTCTAATAACAGGCTTCTCTACTGCCTGAGCTATCCCGGCCCCTAATTATTCCCATCCTTCCTTTTTTCCTTTCTTCCTCTCTCCCTCCTTCTTCTCATTCCCGTCTCCTCCCTCCCTCTTTCCCTCCTTCTCATTCTCATCTTCCTTCCTTCCCCTCTCCCATCTTTCCTTCCTTCTTCTCATTCTCATCTCCTTTTTCCCTCCCTCCTCCTTTACTTTCCATCTCCTTCCTTCCTTCCTGCCATCCATCATTATTCCCATCTCTTTCCTTCCTTCTGTTATTATTCCCATCTTTCCTTTTTTCCTCCCTCCCTCCTTCTTCTCATTCCCATCTCCTCCCTCCCTCTCTGCCATTCGAAAAATCAGGACCGCATGTTAAGCTCCATTGCTCATGCCTAACAGAATAAACGAGTCAGCTAACAGTCAGCACTAAACTGGCGCTAGTTAAGAGTCATTGGAATTGAAGACACATCGGTCTTAGCACTGTTTGTGAGAGCGTAAAGGTTCCGGGCTGATTCCTGTCTTGACTCCACCTTCCACACAGGCTCTGCCTCCTGCCTCTGAACTCAAAACTGAACCTCTCCTTTTTTCTTTTTCCAGAGCCTTAAATTGCCTGGGGACAATATTCATTTCATTGGATTGGCAATAAATGAATAATGAAAAATGTACTTACAGAAATTAATTTCCCAGATAGCAAAGTAGTTGCGCTCTTTCTGCGCTCTCTGCTACGTTGATGAAAGGAAATCTGAACGACCCTTAAGAATTGGCATTTTTTTTCTCCCCATTTGTCTTTTTAGGAACATTTGGGAATTTGGGAGTTGATACAGGCAGTCCTTGTTTTATGACCTCTCACTCAGGAACCATTCGAACTTCCGACAGATATATCTGCGAGTTACTTATGACCCGGTTTGCCCTTCTCCCCTCATGGTCATGTGACTGCATCGGGGCTTCGCATTTACATCCAGTTTTGTCAAAACAGCGCCCCTCGGGAACCATTAGTTCACTCAGCAACCGTGGCGTTTGCTTAGTGACCGTGGATTCACTTAATGACTGCGGTGGTTTTCACTTAATTACTGCCACCCAAAAAAGTCATAAGGTTTGGACGGTGAATTTTGACAGTCCTCACGAGTTATGACAGTGATATGACAGGCTCCATGATGGTCATAAGCTAAGGACTATCTGTATACTCGAATGATCAGGAGAGAATCTGATCTCTAGTTATTGATCTAAGTTATCTTCCTACCCAGCTGCAACCACCAGTTTTGGTTGTTATAGGTAGTCCTCGACTTACAACTACAACGGGAGTCCGGAAGTCCGGTTGTAAGTCATTGTTGTTATCATTTGAGGCAGCCACATGACTGGACGTGGCAGGATCTTTTTGACATTTCTCATGGCGGTCGTTAAGTGAATCACACAGTCATTAAGCCAACAGCCTGATCATTAAGCGAACCCATTCTTCCAAATACGGTTTTGATGCCAGAAACTGGCCAAAAATATCGCAAATCCTGGTTCCGTGACCACAGGATAGGAGCAACCTTTTACAACGGCTATGTCGTGTCCCACTCCTCCGCTGACGGCCGGGTCAGGGAAATCCGAATCAGGCTTGCCTCTGCAGCTCTGCCCAAAGTCCTAGCAAAGTTCTCAAGGCAGACAGGAGACCAGGAAGTGACTTCAGCAATCCAAGGTAGACTTTGCCTGACTCAGAGACTGCCAGAAAGCAGATCCTTTATATAGGCCATGGGGTGTGGCTCCATGACTCAGCACTCATTAAGGCCTGCCCCTCCCTTCCTTCTGTTGCCTCCGCCTATCCAGTCTTCTGATGCGAGGGTCACTCCAATCAGCAGCTGTTGGAAATAAACTTTCCTTAGGCTCACATGCTGTGGAAAAGGGGGAGGGGTCTAGCTGCTCCGTTTGCCTGGGCATGGAGCCAGGGCTGGGGCTGGGGGGTGCTCCCTCCTCTGCAGCCTGCTTGGGCATGGAGCCAGGGCTGGGGCCGGGAGATGCCCCCTCCTCAGCCTGTCTGGGCATGGAGCCAGGGCTGGGGCCGGGAGGACATTCTTCAGCGTTCGGAAGCAGATAAGCAGACCCCGGCTGCGGTGAGAGCGGGCAAGACACAACAGGCTAGAAATGCATTACGGGCCACCCAACACCCATTCTGGGGGCCGTCGTAACTCCAAATGGTTGCAAAAAAAGGACCTGTCGTAAATTGAGGACTACCTTCAGCTTTCAGGTGGACATTAAACATGAGGAATCCTCCCAGGGGCAGTTTCTGCTGAGGAGAGTTGTGTGACTTTGTTAGGCAATTACATGATAACACGCCAACACATTCGCCTGTTCTTGCATTTCCATCCAGCCCAATTTTTAGCCTCTTGACCGGGAAAATTCGTTTTTATAATTCTGAATGTAGACGACCTCTCTAATTCGGTTGATGACATCATAGAATGTACAACCACAGGGCTGGGAGGGACCGCAGGGGGTCATAAAAGACAAAGAATGACAGAAGTTGGAAAAGACCTTGAAGGTCTTCTGGTCCAGCGGTCTCCAACCTTGGCAACTTTAAGACTGTTGGACTTCAACTCCCAGAATTCCTCAGCTGAGGAATTCTGGGAGTTGAAGTCCACAAGTCTTAAAGTTGCCAAGGTTGAAGACCCCTGTTCTTGTCCAACCCCCTGATCAAGACAGGAGACTTTGTCAAACTCAATTTCATTGAGGGTCGCATCAGGGCTGAGGTTGACCTCGGGGGGTGGGGAGGCGGTTGGGTGTGGCTGACTGGGTAGACGTGGCCAGCTTGATGCCACTCCCCAAACCGCTGGCATTTTTCTCCGCATCCGGTCCACGGGCCTTGAGTTCAACACCGTTGGGATAGATCAAAGCAATTGATAAGCCAGACTTCCAAAATGTGGGCTGCATATAATCGACCAGGTTAAAGAGTCGGGCTCGTCTTTTCCCCTTACTCGGGGACTTCTCTAACTGAAAATGGTTAAACGGGCAAGTATTATTTCTGCGCCAGACCCTTCACCCATCCTATTCTTCATTAGCCAAAGCTGCTTGGGTAAACAGGCCGGTCTCCATTTATCACCGGGTGGGTGTTAAGCTTAGATTGCAGGTTTAACTAACTAAATGAATCAATATGGAGAATTATAGCTGCCGGGGGTGCCAGTAAAGTTAAAAGATCTGTCAGCGGGTCTGTTATAAGCCACGCCGAATGGTTAAACCCTCACGCTTTGCTTTGCTTTACGGAGGGACCGAATCTTTGCTGAACCATGTTGGAGACTTAAGAGGAAGGAGAGAGAGAGGGAGGGAGGGAGGGAGAAGGAGAGAGGGAGAAAGAGAGGGAGATTGAAAAAAGGGGCAAAAGAGAGAGAGAGGGGAAAAGAGAGAGAGGGATGGGCTGAGTTCTCAGGACATGTAATTTAATTTTGCTTAATTTAAAGTTCTAGCACAATGATGGCGAACCTTTTTTTCCTCGGGTGCCAAAAGCGCACGCCTGCCCACACTCATAATTCAATGCCCCCTCACACCCCTGCGCATGCGGACGCGACTCCACACCTCGCGCTGCCCCACCAGTGTCTTTCTTGGAGCCTGGGGAGGATGGAAACAGCCTCCCATGCCCCCCGCCCCTCCCGGAGGCCGGAAACGGCCCATTTCCCAACTTCCGGTGGGCCCGATAGGCCCATTTTTCACCCTCCTGAGGCTCCAGAGGCTTTCTTGGAGCCTGGGGAGGACAAAAACGGTTTCCCCCGCCCCCTGGGGGAAATGCCTGGCCGAAAACGCCTTCCCAGAGCCTCCTCATGAGCCCTGTACTTTTGCTGGTTAGTCGCAAAGTCGTGTCCGACCCATCGTGACCCCATGGACAATGTTCCTCCAGGCCTTCCTATCCTCTACCATCCTCTGGAGTCCATCCCGCCAACTGCTTCAGTGGCTCCATTCAGCCACCTCGTTCTCTCTTTTTTTTTTAAAAAAAAAATACTTTTTATTTTTTTAAAAAAAACAAGACATAACAAACACTAACATAAAACATAGGAGTATTCTTTACACCAGCTTTGTATGGGAAGTCCTCTATTATTTACATTTTTTCCCTCTCTCGTTTTCTTTAATTATCTTTTTTGTCCCATTATCCCTTATTTCTGTATATATTCCGTCAAACCTGTCATTATAACAATTCATTTTCTTTCAGGCACTACCCTTTTTTTGGGTGACCTTTTCTCCTTTTTTGTCATTTACCATTTCTAATTTCTATCCAATTATACAATTTATTCCATACTATAAAATATTCCGTATCTTCCTTTTCTTTTATCTCCTTTGTTCATTTATCCGTCTCAAGACAGTCCAGAATTTCCTCCTCCGATGGTATGTTCTCATTTTTCCAGTTCTGTGCATAAGATATTCTTACGACTATTATTATGTGTAAGATTAGATACCTTATTTCTTTACTATATTTCCAATTGAGTATTCCTAGCAAAAAGGTCTCTGGTTTCTAGTCTATGTGTTGGTCAGTTATTTCTTCCATCCGTTTCTGATTTTGGCCCAAATTTTTTTTGCAGATGGACATGTCCACCAAAGATGGTAAAACATTCCGTATACTTTTTTGCACTTCCAGCATATTGGGGAACTGTTCGGGTACATCTTAGCAAGCCTTGCCAGTTAGCCGCCTTGTTCTCTGTCATCCCTTTCTTCTTTTGCCCTCCATCGTTCCCAGCATGAGGCTCTTCTCCAGGGAGTCCTTCCTTCTCATTAGATGGCCAAAGTATTTGAGTTTCCTCTTCAGGATCTGGCTTTCTAAAGAGCAGTCAGGGTTGATCTCCTCTAGGACTGACTTACCTGTACTTAAAAAGGTAAAGGTTCCCCTCGCACATACATGCTAGTCGTTGCCGACTCTAGGGGACGGTGCTCATCTCCGTTTCAAAGCCGAAGAGCCAGCGCTGTCCAAAGACGTCTGCATGGTCATGTGGCCGGCATGACTCAACGCCAAAGGCACACGGAACGCTGTTACCTTCCCACCAAAGGTGGTCCCTGTTTTTTCTACTTGCATTTTTACGTGCTTTCGAAACTGCTAGGTCGGCAGAAGCTGGGACAAGTCACGGGAGCTCACCCCGTTACACGGCAGCACTAGGGATTTGAACCGCCGAACTGCCGACCTTTCGATCGACAAGCTCAGCTGTCTTAGCCCCTGAGCAGGCCTCGCGGAGACTCCTGGGAGGGGAGGGGAGGGGTGGCACGGGCGGGGCCAGACGAAAATCAGCCAGCCGGCGCACACATGCGTGTTGGAGCTGAGCTAGGGCAACGCCATAGGTTCGCCATCGCGGTTCTAGCCAATTGAGTTGAGGAGAACTAATCCACACCAACAGCAGAGGGAAACGGAGCTTAGAAAAAAGAGAGCTTAGAAAATTGGGCACAGATTCACAGGCTCTGAAGCATGGGTGAAATGTAAAATTTGTTACTACCGGTTCTGTGGGCGTGGCTTGGTTGGGGGGGGGTTAATGTGACTGGGTGAGCGTAGCCAACATTTTTGGTTTTTTTTTTACTTTTAAAAGCATTGTTTCTACAACAGTGCTTTTAAAAGCCTCTGACGATCAGGCAACTCAGCTGGGATCGTCGGAGCCTTTTAAAAGCATTTTTTTTACAACCTCTTCGGCTGAAGTGGTAGAAAAAATGCTTTTAAAAGGTTCTGACGATCCCAGCTGAGCCGCGCGATCATCAGAGGCTTTTTTTTTTTTACTTTTAAAAGCATTTTTTTCGGCCGAAGAAAAAATGTTTCCAGGGCTGCACCCTGAGGCCAGATGTAAGCACCCCATGGGCCAGATCTTCGGCCTTGAGTTCGACACCCTTGCCGTAATCGATCTGTAGGTCGGGCCGGGTGTGGACAAAGAGACAAATCCCAATTCTTTCTGATTGACACGTTTATTCGATCGAACAGAGATGGGTTCTCCCATTAGCCTTTCTCATTGGTGCATTTACACTTTATTAGTTACACTCAAGCGAGGAAACGCAAGCTAATTGCAAAGGAAAGAGGTTTGGTTTGTGAAACAAAAGCAATTAACCAAAAATATCCCTATCATGTCCCCCTGTTAGTAAAAGGAAGCTACTTCATTTAAAGAAGCTAATTAGGTTTTCCAGGTGTTTTCCAGAAAGGAAATTAAAGGCTAACTGACACTTTCTGACACATCTGTCTCCA